>NW_012106919.1:5108916-5119351 GCF_000951045.1 Mandrillus leucophaeus | reverse complement strand
TTTTTTTTGAGACATGGTCTCACTCTGTCACCCAGGTTGGAGTGCAGTGGTATGATCTCGGCTCACTGCAACCTCTGCCTCCTGGATTCAAGCGATTCTTGTGCCTCAGCCTCTTGAGTAGCTGAGATTACAGTCACATGCCACCATGCTCAGTTCATTTTTTTGTATTTTTAGAAGTGACAGGGTTTCACCATATTGGCCAGGCTGGTGTTGAACTCCTGACCTTGAATGATCTGCCCTCCTTGGCCTCCCAAAATGTTGGGATTACAGGGGTGAGCCACAGCTCCTGGCCTGCTCCTCTGATTTTCAAACACCGACACACATGTACTGCCCATTTGGCTTTTTCTCCATGACCAATGAAGAATGGCTATTAAAAAAAATAGCGGGTTATAAAACAGGATCTTTGAAGAAAGGTTAATTGGATTTGGAGTGGTAAGTACAGAAAAAAAAGAGATTAGTGGTGGTTCAATAAATACCTTCAGGTACATAAAAGTCCATTATCCTGGAAAATTACAGACAACTGTTTTCTATTTTATTTTCAAGCAGACCAATCTTTTTTAAAAAAATGATTTAAATTATAGGAAACTATTTAGGTTAGACACAAGGAAGAATTCATGACTATAAAATTATGATGAGTTATTAAGAATGTCTGGGCACTTGAGGAGGCCAAGGGCAGAGGATTGTTTGAGCCGAGGAGTTTGAGAACAGCTTGGGCAACATAGCGAAACCTCATCTCTATAAAAAATTTAAAAATTAGCTGGGCATGGTGGCATGTGCCTGTAGTGCCAGCTACTTGGGAGGGCTGGGATGAGAGGATGGTTTGAGCCAGGGAGGTCAAGATTGCTGTGACTTCTACCTGCATGATTGCACCACTGCACTCCAGCCTGGGCAACAAGGTGAGATTCTGTCTCAAAATAAATGAATGAATGAGTAAATAAATAAATAAAAATAAAGAATGCCTGGGATATCTGTTTCCCTGGAGACATATTAAGGGATATTTTTCTCCCTTGAGTATGGGAGCAAAATATGTTAAACTCTTTCCCTGGAGTCAAAGACAGTTTAATGGCTGGGTGCGGTGGCTCACACCTATAATTCCAGCACTTTGGGAGGCTGAGGCAGGCGAATCACAAGGTCAGGATATCGAGACCATCCTGGGTAACACAGTGAAACCCCATCCCTACTAAAAATACAAAAAAATTAGC
The DNA here is from genome assembly GCF_000951045.1 of Mandrillus leucophaeus. Taxonomy (NCBI): domain Eukaryota; kingdom Metazoa; phylum Chordata; class Mammalia; order Primates; family Cercopithecidae; genus Mandrillus; species Mandrillus leucophaeus. The sequence goes on along the minus strand of NW_012106919.1, from coordinate 5,118,149 downwards.
TAGGCGTGGTGGCGGGCACCTGTAGTTCCAGCTACTCGGGGGGCTGAGGCAGGAGAATGGCGTGAACCCAGGAGGCAGAGCTTGCAGTGAGCTAAGATCGCGTCACTACACTCCAGCCTGGACGACAGAGCAAGACTCCGTCTGAAAACAAACAAAGAAACAACAACAGTTTAATGAGTTCTGCCTCCTTCCCCAGCAGTCTCTTGATTCCTCTTCTGCCTTCCCATTGGTTTAATGAGAAGCTGAATTTGGGAGAATTTCCAGCAAATTTATTGAGAGAAAAAAACTAGTGTCCCAGTGATCTAAAAATTTTGGATGGACAAGCTGAGCAAGTATACATAAAAATAGACTAGGAAAGAATATGATGGGGCTTGATACACTGAAACAAGCTCAGTTTGGAAGAGTTGGGGCAGGTTCTTTCTGGTTATTTGATCTCTGGGCGTTTACAGGACAGTGGAGGTATTTTGTGAACCTGCTCCTTCATCTTCATTCCTCTTCCATTTGCCTTATTTTAGCCTCTATCAAGTTGTGCCTGAACAATTGCAGTAGCCTTCCTACTGTGGTTTTGCTCAAGACAGAATCCAACAGCAGGACACTGGCTGATGTTCCCTAGGGCACCTTTTGAGATCGGCCATCACTGATATCAAGAAAATCTGGCAGGGCCAGACACAGTGTCTCATGCTTGTAATATATATATATATATATAAAACAAGCATGTAATTATGTATATATTATGTATTATTATATATATTATGTATATATTATATAATATATTATGTATTATATATAATAATATATACAATATAATATACATTATATATTATATAATGTATAATTTTTCATATATAGAGTATATAATTTTACATATATATATGTGTGTATATATGTATGTGTGTGTATATATGAAAAATTAGCCTGCATAGTAGCACATGCCTGTAGTCTCAGCTATTCAGGAGGCTGAGGCAGGAGCCATGATCATGGCCCTGCACTCCAGCCTGGGTGACAGAAGGAAACTTTGTCTCCAAGAACAAACAAACAAAAAGAATACCTGGCACATTGCTCCTTTTGATTTACAAATGGTGCCTCCACCATTTCCCACCTATGTGCCAAAGGCTCCTTACACCTCATGGATGCCTTGGGACACAGCAGGTAGCAGTCCAGCCTTCCTGTCCCTGGAGGTTCTGCAGAAGAGTTCATTTGGAGAAAAGTTTCTCCAGCTAATAGAGTTTTAAAACAGTCTAAGGAATTAAGGATGGCATGCAATTGGACTAAATGCCAGTTTTGGCTATTTAACATTCCTAAGGAGAAAAATGCATTTTTCCAACAAGTGTTTGTTAAGGTACACAACATCAGACCAAGGGTGCTAAAGGGCAGCAAAATAAGAAGATGCTGAGCCTGTCCTTGCAACATCTACTGGCCAACTGGATAAAGAAGATGTGTGGGATTCAACTGGAACAGGAAAGCAAGCTGTCCATCCTGGTCACATACATTAATGGGTTGCTGATGTGCACAGGCTCTGTACAAGGCACTGGGATACCAAGAAGACAATGATCCTACCCTCAGAGAACTCACTGTGATAGTGAAGACCTGTAAATTGAGCTGAAGAAAGATCAATAATGGCATGATCTCAGTGAGATTAAAGTGACCTTTCTTTAGAAAAATGAATCCTAAGCTGAGACCTGAAGAAGCTAACCAAGATGGAGGTCATTCCAGGCTTGGGGAACAAGGAATACATAAGTCTAGAGAATAATGCTCAGTGACTTTTCCTTTACTCACCTTTCCATATAAGCACGTGGGCAGGAAGCAAAGGGAGTTGCACAAGGGACAAGAGAGCAGTTTTCAAAGGAGTACAGGTCTACCCAAGGGAGAATGAAAGGGATAGATTTGGAACCAGATTTTGGAGGGACTTTAACGCAAGGCTAAGGAGTCAGGTGGGCAGTGGTCATCTTTGATAAGGAGAATGACATGGGATCAGCTGTATCTTGTATCTTTGGAAAATTAAAGCAGTGGTGGGGTGGAGAATAGACTTTTCTCTTAAGTCAAAATCCAGCTGGAATTGTTCTTGACTATTTCCAATTAAATGTCCACTTCAGGAACTCTTCTAAAGTGTTATTTCAAGACAACTGCTTCTTGGGTTAATGCTAGTTCCATTAATCCTGACCCCACTGTCACCCAGAAACCCTGAGCCAGACCTCAGCCAATGCAAAGGCTCTTCCTATGTCGGAATGACCTTCTCTGTGGGCCTCTTTGTTTCTTACAGGTTTCGATGAAGAAGGAAGCCTGTATGTTCTTAAGGGTGATCGCACAATAGAGTTTGATGGCGAGTTTGCAGCTGATGTCTTGGTGGAGTTCCTCTTGGATGTAAGCATGTATACACGGTGACACTGCATGGAGCTGCCTCTATTCAAATACAGGGAGAGGTAGAACCCCAAAGAACAGACAAGCTGGAGAACCTGGCCTCGTCTGTGACAGGTTTTTCAGGATTCACAAAAAGACTAAGGAGCACCTATATTGCACTCTACCGGGAAGCTGATCTTTAAGTCACCCTAGAAACTGTCGGGAGCAATGTAGTAATAATATGCTAATTCTCTTACCAGTTATACATAGACATCTATTGAAATCTCCTTGGCTTTGCTCCACTGCTGCTGAAGAGGAGCTGGGGAATGTGGAGAGAGAGGGGGCTAAGCAGCCACCTGAAGAGAGAGGAGGGATGGGAGTACCAATCAGCCAGGTTACCCTGAGTTAGCTACCCTCAGAGCAACATAGAGAAGTGGCAGAGCTAAAGAGACCCCCAATATCACACTCATTTTCAGCCATGGACATAGCACACCCTCATATCCATATGCTCAGACAAACAGAGGAACAAACATTCTAAAAATATTTCATCCATAGATAAACTCACACTTTCAGTAACCACTGTGAAGTTCAATGCTTTGAACACACATTCTTGCACAGACAAAGAACCTAGTGTTCAGCATCCATGCCGACGATTCCTTATCTACCAGCCAGTACCCAGTGGTCTATCATTCTTTCTCTACAGTGTCAAAAACCAGAGGGAAGGTCAGAAGTGGGTTGGAAGCTACTCTTACCAAAAAAGGTGCCATCTCATGACCTACCGTGCTTAGCCATCTCATTGACTCACACCCACAAGCCCTAAAAAAGTTGAGGGGGTGACAGCATGGTTCTGCCCCAGCTTTATCAGCTAGGAGGAGGCTTTTGGAAATAAGACTCTAACTGCTTCAAACAATAAACAATGTGATTGACTTACCTAAGTAGAAGGCTCCAGTTAGGGGAGACTTCAGACTTGATCAAATCCAGACACTGGCTCCAGTTTTCTCTGTAAATCACAGATAAGTGTGTCTTCAGTATGTTGTCTGTGTCCTCAAGCTGACTATTCTCAAGTTAGCTATAAGAAGGCCAGCAGCAGCAACCAATACATCACATTTCCTCATTCATATTTCATGATAGAAAAACAAATTTGGCTTCCCATTGCCCTTTTAAGAGTAAAGAACTTTTCCCAAAGCCTTCAGCAAATCTGTTCTAATTGGGTCAGTTATTTGCCCATTCCTGAATCAATAACTGGCAAGGAAAGTTATGAAATTCACCTAAATGTCCATCAGCAGATGAATGGATAAAGAAAATGTGGTATATGGCCGGGCGCAGTGGCTCATGCCTGTAATCCCAGCACTTTGGGAGGCCAAGGTGGTTGGATCACGAGGTCAGGAAATTGAGACCATCCTGTCTAACACGGTGAAACCCCGTCTCTACTAAAAATACAACAACAACAGCAAAACATTAGCCGGGCATGGTGGTAGGCACCTGTAGTCCCAGCTACTCGGGAGGCTGAGGCAGGAGAATGGCGTGAACCCGGAAGGCGGAGCTTGCAGTGAGCCTAGATCGCACCACTGCACTCCAGCCTGGGTGACAGAGCAAGACTCCGTCTCAAAAAAAAAAAAAAGAAAAAAAGAAAGAAAAGAAAATGCGATGTATATAAACACAAAGAAATACTATTCAGCTTTTTTTTTTTTAAAAAAAAGAAAGAAATACCATTTGCAGCTATACAGATGGAATTGGAGAACATTATGCTAAGTGAAATAAGCTAGGCACAGAAATACTAATACCACATGTTCTCACTTATTATATGTGGAATCTAGAACACAAGAACTCAAAGAAGCAGAGAGTAGTTACCAGAGGCTGGATGGGGGTGAGGGGTGGTGGGAATGGAGAGATGATGGTCAAAAGGTGCAAAGCCTCAATTGGATAGGAAGAATAAGATTTTCTTCTTTGACATACATTGTACAGCATGGTAAATGTAGTGAATAATATGTATTACACATTTCAAAATCACTAAAAGAGTAAATTTCAAATGTTCTCACCACAAAAAATGATGAGTATTTGAGGTGATGGATAAGTTAATCAGCTTGATTTAATTATTTCACGTATTTATAGATCATCGCAACACTTTATATCCAATAAATACATACAATTATAATTTGTCAATCTACAATTAAAAATAAATGTTTTTTAAAACTGGCAAAAGGAATGGGTTGCCCCCACCAATCATCTCACTCTTGGAGTTAAGGCCTGTTTCTCAGAAGGTACTGCTGGTATGCTCACTGTGGGACTGTGGGGAGAATGGGATAGATATTTGAGGCACCAACCACAAAGTCCACTACAACTTCCCTCCAACGCACTCTGTTTCCCCAGTGAAGAAGGAAATCTCTTGTTTGAACATGTGTGTGTGTGTGTGTGTGTGTGTGTGTGTGTGTGTGGCATTTCAGCTAATTGAAGACCCAGTGGAGATCATCAGCAGCAAACTGGAAGTCCAAGCCTTCGAACGCATTGAGGACCACATCAAACTCATCGGCTTTTTCAAGAGCGAGGACTCAGAATGTAAGTTGTCTGCCAACCCCAGCCTATGAGTCTAAAAGCTAGATTCCAAACAAGCTATGTCAGTTTACCCCAAAAGAGGATGGTTCTTCAGCATCTCTTTTGCTGGTAGAATGGAGGTTAGAATCCTTCCTGAGCCTAACACAGTGGAGTACATGTGCAAAAATTGTACAAAACAGTCAGGAAAGCTGAAAGAATATTAAGGTGGGGACAGGTCCTCTGGTTTTAAAGCAGACTGAGTGTTCTACAAAAGAGAGAAAAACCCTTCTCCACTTTTCCTGCCTACCCACCTCCCAGTTGGATTTTCCCCTACAATGGGACAAGCAATGGGCTGTCTCCCTGGCCTTGGCAGCTCCTATGGTCACCAGCTGGAGAGCTTTGCAGTCAATTGGAAAGCATAAGTGGAAAATTGGGGTAGGAATGGGCTTAACAGCAGCTACAGAATGTCAAAAATCGCTGGCCAAGCCCACAGCTGACCACCAAGGCTGCCTGTCATAGTGCAGACACACCCTTGGGCATATTCCCTTTGAAAGCTTTGTGACCAGGTTTTGGGTGGACACAGGACCTATGATAACATCACCACAGCCCGTAGAGGGATGAGACGGTGGTGGGGTGAGTCAGGAAGAGCAGGGAGAAGGAACCAGGAGGAGTAAGCACTTGAGTACTGTACATATTTAAAAACTGCTTTGGCAGTGTGGCCCCAATGAGGTAGGCTTTTTTCTGGTATCTCAGCCTTGGAGAGAGGAAGAGCATTAGCGGGGGTGAGCATAACTCTGGTAGCATTCATACAAGTAGAAAGTGCAAATGTGGGCTGCTTATGACTATTCCTGGGAACCCCAAAATATTCTGAAATTGTTTGCAAACCCATTTCTTTAAACAGTCTGCCCACTAGCATCCTTAGTCACCTCATCAACAACGCTTTCATTTTCTGTCTCCCGTGTCCCAACTTAACCCTCTTTTCATTTGCTTCATTAAAACCTGCATTTACTGTGCTTAAAATGAAAGTGCTAGAGGGAGGTGGCTAACCAGGGAGATTTGCCCCAGTTCTTCTTTAGGCAATTTTATTTTAGTTCGTACATTTCCATATCAGTCCTGACTACTCTGGGGTGCTTCTCCTGCCCCTTCCTTTTCAGTTCCTCTGTCTCAATTTGTTTCCATCTTTATGTTCCTCTATCCTCTTCATCCATGTAGCTCAGGATGGCAGATAAGAGGGAAGCAAAACCAAGGTTAGGATAAAGAGCACACCTTTCAGTACTCTTGGCGTCTTCCCCCGCCTAGATGAATCATCATAATAACACTATTTAATTAACATATTTCATATGCCAGGGCCTATGCTAGGAGCTTATATGGATGCCTTCATTTCAGTCTCACAACAAGCCTGTGAGGTGGTTATCATTATTATCTGCATGTTAATGATGATGAAAGGATGGAACAGAAAGATGCAATTAACTTGACCTTTATCACATGGCTAGTACAGTGTACAAAGTAATATGAAATATATTACATATTGCATTGTAAAAAAATTTCCAATTAAAAAAAATTCAAATGAGACTCTTATGCTTGCCTCAAGAATATAGCTTTTTTTTTAAGACCTAGTTTTGCTGTGTCACCCAGGCTGGAGTGCAGTGGCATGATCTTGGCTCACTGCAACCTCTGCCTCCCGGGTTCAAGTGATTCCCCTGCCTCAGCCTCCTGAGTAGCTGGGATTACAGGTGCCCACTACCATGCCTGGCTAATTTTAGTATTTTTAGTAGAGACGGGGTTTCACCATGTTGGCCAGGCTGGTCTCGAACTCCTGACCTCAGGTGATCCACCGGCCTCGGCCTCCCAAAGTGCTGGGATTACAGGCGTGAGCCGCCGCGCCTGGCTCTGCTCTTTCTTTGACTGATGAGCATTCTTTTTTTGCCATTGGACATAATTCAGATAATTCCATCTCTAAAGTGTCCTTCAAGGGCACTTAGTTCAATCTGACGGCTATTGCTTTTCTTTTCATTGATAAACGTAATGTTCACATTTCTTATAATAATTTGAATGAATTTGAAAGGATTACAAATCCTAATTAAATTTTTATATCATCAATATTTCAAAATAATAATGAAGCTTTTCCTTAGGAATACACAGATAGTGCTCTACTGAGCTTAATAATCATTCTTAAAAGTTAATAAAATTGCTAGTGAATCATTTTAACCGCTTTTTAAGGTTGAATTTTTTTAAAAATTTATAGACTTTGTTAGTACATTACATATTTCACGTAGTCCTTGTAATTTTCAATTAGGTACATTTAGGCAGGTGTTTAGCAAGGTCTAGCCTTTTTTGAAACCAATAATGATTCCTCAAAATATTTTCAAAGTAAGTATAATTCATAGCATATTTTAAAATCTACTTTTTAGCTGATAGACTCTTTGTAAAATTCTTGCCCAGTTAACCCACTTTAGGATGAAAGAGTGGGGAGAGGCCTCCTGAACCCATTTCTTCACCAAAAGCTATAAAGAGAAGGAGTTGTACAGGTTTGAATGTTATTGGAGTCCCTTTTTAAAAATAACAACCTTTTTGTGGAATGCAGATTCACAGGCAAATCTTTATACGATGACCTTTTTCTCTGAAGAAATATTATTTGAATCTCAAGATTTTCAGAAAGAACTTGATGTAAAGCCTTTACACCTCCTTGTCATTGTAGCTGCACTATCAATACATGAACATGGACATTCAAAATCTGACTTCAGAGTTTACACACTTAACTATGTATTGAATTTATACACTACAACGTTTATACATTTAATTGTGTGCACTTATCTTGCGCAGTGCTTTCAGAATCTATTTTGACATGTTTATCTACTTCTCTGAATGTTTCATCCCTAACAACTTGGTTTGGTTCTTCTTTGTAAGACCGATGATATTATTCCAAGCATTTCTGGTCAGCGTTTCCAACTGGTGCCATCAACCACACCCAGTTACTAAAATCTGTGACACTAATATCCAGTATGCACAACCCTGAGAGAGGGGGAAGAAAGGAGAGAAAATGCTAAGATAAGTTTGTAGTAAGCTGGAGGCTGGGAACTAAACGTTCAGGAGCCTATTCCAGAAGCCAAAAGAGTCATCAAAGAAAGTGGGAGGGGAGTCTGACTGGAAGGGACTAGGAACAGGTTGGTCAAGAGGCAGGGAAAGCCTAGACATGACCTGAGCTCCAACAGAGTAGAAGACAAGACGAGGCTTCTTGGAAAGCAACTGCTGTTTGGCTGAGGCTAAAGGTCAAGCCACATTTTGAATCATCCATCTAGAGGTCACCTTGCTTCGTTCTTCGTCTTAAAGTGATGTAGACCAACTCTCCAAGAGAGGAAGGGAGGCTCCTGACACAGGCCTAAGCCATTCTTTCCATCAGGGTGAGAGTACATGGAGGGGAGGAGAAATTCATCAGGGACATGGGGATTGGAAAAGAGGGGACAGAGGATTCTGATAGAGCCCATGCTGCTTTAGACACAGATGGCCTAGGTGTTGCTTTAGCCATTCTACTTCCTTACCTTCACTCCATTCATTCTTCAAATGCTCTCAGCTGGTTGGGCGCGGTGGCTCACACCTGTAATCCCAGCACTTTGGGAGGCCAAGATGGGTGGATCACGAGGTCAGGAGATCGAGAGCATCCTGGCTAACACGGCGAAACCCCATCCCTACTAAAAAACACAAAAAATTAGCCGGGCGTGGTGGCAGGCGTCTCTAGTCCCAGCTACTTGGGAGGCTGAGGCAGGAGAATGGCGTGAATCCGGGAGGCAGAGCTTGCAGTGAGCCAAGACCATGCCACTGCCCTCCAGCCTGGGCGACAGAGGGAGACCCCACCTCAAAAAAAAAAAAGTGCTCTCAGCCATCTTCTCCCCTCTACCCAATTCTCGACCCCAGCTATGAGGTTACAGGATATCTTTTCTGACTACCCACTTACTTTTATGAGGACAAGTTAGTGTGAGTGTGTATCAGTATGTGCAAGTATTCTCATGACTTTCCAACACCCCTCTCACCTGTGCTTGCGGCACTCACCTCTGTGGTAACAACTATCACGCTGCCTTTTGATTCTTTAAAGGATTCATAGCCCTCGCGAGGGAGGCTGAGAGCTTTGGAAGATCAGTATCTTTGTCTTATTCATTTTGGGATCCTCTGAATTCACATTATTCAAAAAAAAAATTGATAGAATCTTAGTAAATTCTGCATTGTCTAACAGAGGCTTATACTTATGATGGTTAAAGGAAATGGAATTCCATGAAATGGAAAGAAGTTAATCTTATTAAGAATAAATCACAGGCTGATTGACTCTCAGGCTTACAGCATTTATTCATCAACACCACCACCACCACCAC
>NW_012106919.1:5087572-5108866 GCF_000951045.1 Mandrillus leucophaeus | reverse complement strand
AAAGAAGTTAATCTTATTAAGAATAAATCACAGGCTGATTGACTCTCAGGCTTACAGCATTTATTCATCAACACCACCACCACCACCACCACCACCACCACCACCACCACCACCACCACCATTACCATCACCCTCACAACTAAGGCTTGAGTACAAATCTCTTTCCCAAGTGACTCCCCAGATGGACCAAGGTACAGCACTCCCACACTCACCTGATCTCATACTGTCTCGGCCAGTGTAGACTCAAGCTTGGGACCATAGTCTATCAAGGGTTTAAGTTTAAGAAATCCTCTTGAAGCATCAGAATAAAGAAGAAAACTTTAAAATGAAAAAAGGGGAAGAAAACTAGAATTCAGCAACAGGGGTACTTCCATTAAGAAGTTTAAAATACTTCTGTGATGTCATTTGTGATTGAGGTTACTTTACACAGTGAGATGAATTTCCTTCTTACTTAGAGCTGATTTATTCTGGCAAACTGCACTCTCTCTAGAGGGCATGATTGTAAGTAGCAGTGAGTTAGAGTGAAAGGCCTTTTTATTTCGGTTTGGAGTTTTACGTGTCTTCTTCTCTCTCTTGTCCTCCCGGTTCCCTCTGTTTCCTGCTTTCTACCTGCAGTTCATAAAAGTGTGGTGAAGGAGTCTTCTCTTGGGCGTTTGAATGCCAGTCAATTCCAACTCCTTGTGGGGAACTATGGGTTTAAATAATATTAAATAATACCTATCTAAATAATATCTACTAAATTGTTATCCCATCAGGATTAATTGACTTTCTACTCTCCACATCATTTAAAAAGAAGATTCTTCAGTGTGCATCTTGAAAATGTCTCTCCCTTCATCTTTATTTTTCCCCTTAGACTACAAGGCTTTTGAAGAAGCAGCTGAACACTTCCAGCCTTACATCAAATTCTTTGCCACCTTTGACAAAGGGGTAAGTACCTACGAAACCCCAATGTGAACAGTTTTGTAGGCATGAAGAATTAAAGTTTGAACTTGCCACCACTCTTTCTTTTCTTGTAGCAACATTAACTATTCTCCCTTGCCTCTTTCTCTAGAAGGGTTAAGAATTATATCACTAAATCACTATTGGATTTAAGATGAGTACAAAGATGACTAATTCAGAGGATGTAAGAATATTTTTAAAAACATCCAAGGAAAATTGATGGCCCACACTTATCTTCTCATACACTGAGATGGGAAATGTGTGGGCCCAGAGTGTGCCAGCCCACTCAGTCACTGCTTCCTTTTTCCTTAGCGGGTATCCTCTCCCTTCCTGGGGTTACATATTTCCCCTTCTACTGGGTCAGGATGGGGAGTAGAATGGGAACTCCTCTGTGATGAGTTCAAGCAAGCGGTCTGTAAAATACAAGAGGAAGCCAGTGAGCTGGAGCAGGGAAGGGGCATGGTGGGATGAGACTGCGTTCAGTTCTTGTATATGATGAACCACTTCTGTGGAAGTGGCCCTGTCTTCAAGCCTATGATCCAGAAGAGTGATCTATAACCCAAGTATTATAATCTAAACTTGAAGAATGTTTATCCTAATTAGTTGTATTACAGTTGGGAAGGATCTTGAGCAAGAATATTTTAAAACTATCGTGTATTAAGTGACTGTTATGGGCCAGGTGCTCACACCTGTAATCCCAACACTTTGGGAGACTGAGGGGCATGGATTGCATGAGCCTTGGAGTTGGAGACCAGCCTGGGCAACATAGTGAGACCCCCATCTCTACAAAAAATACAAAAATTAGCTGGGTGTGGTGGCACACACTTGTAGTTCCAACTACTCGGGAGGCTGAGCTGGGAGGATCACTTGAGCCCAAGAGGTTGAAGCTGCAGTGAGCTGTGATCATACCATTGCACTCCAACCTGGGCAATGGAGTGAGATCCTCTCTCAAAAAATAAGAATATAAAAAATAATAAATTCAAAAAAATTTTATGTGCCAGAGTCTGTGCTAAGAAATGTCTTTGTGCCAGAGTGTGTGCTAAGAAGTTAACATGAATTTTCTTACTTCATCCTCTCAACACTCACATAAGGGAGGAATTAGTATCCTCATTCTACAGAGGATGAAACTGAGGTGCTGAAAGATTAGGTGATTTTTTCGTGGTCATGTAGTTACTGAGTTGAGAAGCTTGCTATAATCTCAGACCAGCCTGACTTCAAAGTCAGTGCTCTGTCCTACTTTACTCCAGAGAAACAAGCAATATATGCAAACTGCGTGACTGGTGTTTGGCACACGGGAAGCATTCAGTAGTAGTTAGCCAGCTATGAGCACCATTGTTCATAAGAAGGCAGTCATCTAGGCCCAGGAAGTGGGAGGCTTGGATAGGATATTAGTAGAGAAAGGGAGGAACAGAGAAGCCGAAACTGAATCCATTACTGACATATGGTTCTGATGGAACATTTGGTTCTGATGGACTAGGTGTGGCTAAAGTGGCTCCTGGGTAAGAATCCAGCTGAAAGGAAGAGAGAGGCAGGCCAATTAATTTGGCCAAGCAACAAAGCCTTAGTTTTTAGAGGGGTGGTTCAATGTTGAGCTCAGCGTAGTATCTGTTTATAGAAGTGCCTCCTAGTGCAACTGTATAGCTTCTTGCCTGTGGCCCATGAAAAAGGTGAGGTCAGGCTATGATTAAAAATTCAGAGAGATGCTTTATTAAAACTCTGTAGGACACTGAGTCATAAGTTCCAGCATTCACGTAGCCTTGTTGGATTTCAGAACATTTCAAAAGACAAAGGCACACAGAGCGGAGAGCACTGAGAGGACTCTGACGCTATTTGGTGCTTAAGAACTTGCACCCGTCAGTTGGGGTGGAAAGGGTGTCCAAGGGGAGATGGTGGAGTTCAGAAGGCATGACTGCACCCAGTAGAGCCTCAGTGGTGTCCAGTCGGGAGTGCTAGGACAGAAGAGGGAAAAAGTAATAAATGTGAAGTGGCTGAAAGGACCTGTTTGTACAACACACCCTAGGGAATCTCAGAGAGACCGGGAGGTGCTTTGTTAAGGTCTGAAACCAGGAGAGTCAAGGGACAAGAAAGCACTAATGCAGTTACAAAAATGCAAAAAACAACCGGCACTAGCAAAAGTGGGTGTAACAAGAAGATCTGGCCATTGATGAGGTGATGAGAAAAGGCCTCAAAATAACTTAAGATAGCAAGTCTTGGCATCAAGACAGCAAAAATTATGAAGCTACTGAAAACATTAGGAAATCTAGGAAGAAGAATCTATTGAGGAACATGAGATGGGGTTATGAATTCTATTTTCTAAAAGTTGGGGAAACATTCAACTGGAAATGTCTTTAATTAATTCAGTCATTCATTCACTCAACAAGTATTTATTGAGTGCCCTTTACGTGCCAGGCACTCTTCTCAGTGCCAGGGACACAACATTGAGCAAAGCAGATTCCTGCCCTTCAGAATTTAAAGTTTAGTGTGGGAAAGAGAAGATGGAAAGACAGAAAATTACGAAGTAAACAAACCAATAAATACATCATGTGAGTTGCAGGACCGTAAAGAGGGTGAGATGTCATGGCTGCTGATGTAAATTTGGTGGTCAGTAGTTCCCAACCACTATCCATATTAGTATCCTCTGACAAGCTTTTAAAACCATTAGTCTCTGGGTCCCGGCCCTGGAAATTTTAATTTTTTAGGATTGTGGCAGTGTCTGGGAATCTGCGTTTTTTAAAGCCTCCCAAGGAATTATAAAGGGTGTTCAGGTTTGGGACCAGTACTGATCTATTGATACTAATCCTAAATCAAGCCACAGGAAGGCGCGACCTCTCTGAAGAAGCAGTTAGAGCAAGGAAGTGTCAGAGGGCCAAGGATGATTCCACTCTGCTGTACCTAACAGCCTGAAAAATATCAGTTCTTATAATCCCACATCCCCTCCCACTGACCTGTTCCTTTCTCTGTCTGAGTGAACAATGAGATGAAAAATCACTTTCGTTTTAAAATCACACTGGAGCCAAAGGGAGCTGTGACTAAACAAAGTTAGTGGAGAAGATAGATGTTGGGAAGACCTAAATTTAGTAATGGCAAAAACCATTACTTTTGGCAAAAACTGTGACTACTTTTGCACCAATCTAATACTCGAGTTGGTTTCATTGGCAACAACCAAACTGACTTGCGAGCTGGAGGAAAAATGACCTGTATCAAAATTCATACACATGCACATGTCAGAAAATCAGCGTTGTACTTTGTAGTTTTCTTATCTTTGTTAAATCTATTCCAACTAGTTAACAAATAAAAGCATGAAAGAATTCATTTTATGGACCTATTTGGTTCTTAATAATATAATTCATTCTTATATAATGGTAATACCCATGAACCAGATCTCCTCCTGGAATAATGCCTTGGATTCAGTAGGCCCCACTAAATACTTACTGAATAAATGAATGAATAAAAGCTTCAACCAATCAAATCCCTTTCAGTCCTTACCATCCAAGACAGGAATAATAAGAATGAAAGAGGGGGTCAGGTGCGGTGACTCATGCCTGTAATCCCAGCACTTTGGGAGGCTGAGAGGGGAGGTGGATCACCTGAGGTCAGTAGTTCGAGATCAGCCTGGCCAACATGGCAAAACCCCATCTTTACTAAAAACACAAAAATTAGCCGGGTGTGGTGGCCTGTGCCTGTAATCCCAGCTACTCAGGAGGCTGAAGCAGGAGAATCGCTTGAACCCCGATACTGTGCCATTGCTCTCCAGCCTGGGCAGCAAGAGCAAAACTCCATCTCAAAAAAAAAAAAAAAAAAAAAAAAGAAAGAAAAAAGAAAAAAAAATGTAAGAGAGGAATTCTCTGAGATACAAGATGAGGGCACTCCATGATGGTGGTAGGGAGACAGGGAAGAGATCCCTGGGAAATTTTACTCAGCATTTCCAAGACTTAAATTAAGGATGCGACAATCCAATTTTTACATTCATAGACAGCACTGTGGCCCCAGACACTGGCATTCAAGGACTGGAGATTACCACCACCACCCGGTGGGTTTGACTTCTGGCTCTGCTCCCTCCAGATATATGATCCTGACAAATTTCTTACCCAAATTGTGCCTCAGGTTCATCATTTGTAAAATAAATATAATAATCATTCTTACTACATACAATCCAAGTGAGAATTAAACAAAGAATCAACCTAAAACACCTGGCAGCAGTGCCTGGCACATGATAAGCACTCCGTATGTTTGTTATTATTACTGTTTTCATTCTGATCACTTCTCCTTTCGTGGAAACAGTCTTCTGATTCCTAGGATATATAGTAAGCGAACTCAGAAAACCAGAATTCAATGTCATTTTCTAGCCTACTTTGGTTCCCTGCTTCATCAGCCCCTCATCTATATCACCCCCCCACCCCTGAGAAGATGGAAAAGCACTTAGGAAAAACTCCACGTCTCCCTCTCTTAAAATTAACCTGACAACAAAAAAGAAAACATGGCCTGTTTCCTTTATCTCTGAGTAGGATGCTGGAATTTCTTTCCCTTAAGTACTATATAAAATGCCTTTCGGAATATAGTGACCTGGAATTAATAGCAATTGATGACAAAAACCATATGGATATCAGTGTTTCCTCAGAATGGACCTCCTTGTGTAAGAGCTTATGCAATACCCAGCTCCTCCTCTTCCCCAGTTAGTTGCAGCCGGCCTGGGTCACGGCACCATGGGTTACCCCCACAGAGCATCAGCTCTCAGGCAGTTCCTCTTCAGCTTCAAGAGAACCACTGTTCATCCCTGTGCTTTCTTGAACCACAGCTCTGAACTAGAAAAGAATGGCATTTGGTTTTCTATAGAGCGTTGCACATTCCAAGCCTCTCAAATCATTTCACAAACAGAGGTCCCGAGTTCGGCAGCTGTGCAGGCAAACAGCAACCATTCTGCCTTGACAACACACTGAACATGTGGCTGCTTTAATCCAGAGAGAAAATGTCTTCCAGGCTATGGGCTGGCTCTCCGAGCTCCTTATCTGTTGTAAGATGAGCAAACCATCCTGGCTTACTGGGGTCTGTCCAAGTTTTAGTACTGAAAGTCCTGCATCCCAGGAAGCCCTTCCACCCAGAGCAAAGCAAGATGGTCAGTCACCTCATGACTGCTGACAAACCGGGCAGCTCCCAAAGTCTGACAAACCACAAAGCAAGCTGGGTACTGAGAGATTTAACTGTAGGGCCAGCACTTCAACCTAAATAACAATCAGGGTTATGAGCAAATCAAAGACAGGCTAATGAGTTGGGTTCTGATTCTGAGTACCTATATGCCTTAAGGATCTCCATCAATTGCCTGTTTTATCAACATTGGTTCCATTAAAACCACACAACCCAGGATAGTAAATATGTTCCATTGGCATTTGCTTCCCATCCAGCCCTGACAAATGCAGTAGAGTGACGGTGATTGCAGAATTAAACTTCCCACTTCTCATCTCAACTGCTCCCTGCCCCAGCCTGACCCTCATTTGCTAGATAAGTCTTTTTCCTTCCTATCTTTCCTTCTTTGATCACAAAAGACGATTGGGCTAGCCAGGCCTTGGGTGATGAGTTCCTATCACTTCAACATTGAAGTTAAAACTGTACATTTGTTTTTATGTCTTTGCCAGAAAACATGCACACTTGTCTTCGATGGACAACACATTGCTATTCTAGACTAGCATCCAAATAAACTTTGTCTTATTTCTAATGGTTACAGGTTGCAAAGAAATTATCTTTGAAGATGAATGAGGTTGACTTCTATGAGCCATTTATGGATGAGCCCATTGCCATCCCCAACAAACCTTACACAGAAGAGGAGATTGTGGAGTTTGTGAAGGAACACCAAAGGTGCCTGAGATAGCATGCGGGGGCTGGGGGCCTGGGATCTGGGGAATGCAGAGGAGCCTCTCTGTGCTACCATTTCAGACCCGCCAAGAGCAACAACCTAGTTAGTACCCCAGCAGTATAGAACTCAGTAGTATGGCTTTGTTGATCAGTGATGACTAGCAGGGATATGATTACTTCTGAATGTAAGTCTGCACCTGCAAGCAGGGTTTGATAAATCCCTCAGTCAGCAAATCCCCTCAAAGCCAGGGCAAGATATAAATAAAATTCTGTACTAGAAATGATAGCAATTTACTGAAAGTTCCTGTATACCAATAACCATGCCCAGTGTTTTAGGGAAACTATTTTATCTAGTCTCCAACCTTACAGGGTAATTATTATTCCAATTTTACAGATCAAGGAATTGGACTCAATAGTTAAGTAACTTAGCCAAGGATGAACACTCTGTGCATAGGATTTCTGGGAGAGGAATGCTTGATACCACTTAGTGTAGCTCTAGCATGAATCAGCAAATCTTTTCTGTAAAGAACAAAATGGTAAATCTTCCAGGTTCTGTGGGCCAGATGGCGTCTGTTGCAACTACTTAACTCTGCGGCTGTGGCATGAAAGCAGCCATGGATCATGTATAAACAAATGGGTGTGGCTGTGTCCCAGTCAAAGTTTATTTAGGAAAATAGGAGGCCCTGGCTGGATTTGTACCACCAGCTGTAGTCTTCTGACCCCTGCTCTTAAGGTAGGGATGATATGGGAAAAAGGAACATGGTAGTGCGCTCACTGGCTTGTCCATCTATCCTACCTGACATGTGCACGTGTGTGTTCATTTTACCTGGAGTACTGTGATCCCCCTCACCTGGACAGTCCTAGTTCCTTCAGGAAGGCAGTACTTGGAGGAACAGATATGAGTATGTCCAGCACTATTTGCCAATATTCAAAAAGAAATGAAACTATGAGCAAAATATAGATCTGCTCTATATTTTGTCTGCTCCCCTAAATATCCCTAAAGGACTTTCAATGGATACCCCAGATGATAAAACAAAGGCAGTTTTAACCTACAAAATCTGAGATTTCCTGTTTTCCCCTCAGGTTTCTCATTCCAGGCCTGCTGTGGGCTCTCTGGAGTGGTGGCTACCTGTGAGGAGGGAAATGGCATCTTGCCCTGGGAGTGAGCTGACCCTGTGCCCTCTGACCCATTGTTTGTAACAGACTTTATAATCCTTGGATCAGTGGGTCTATGAAAAGGCTGAGTGGCTTAGGCCCAGCTCGCTGTCTGACACAGCAGAGTAGAGCTGGTCTGTTTCCTTAGGAGATAAGTGGGTCTTTAGGGTTCTCCATGCCTTAAAGGAACCAGCATCTCATTTTACATTGCACGATGCTGTGGCTGCTGTATCTGCCACAGTGGCCCCTACTCAAGGAAGCTCCTTTTTTTTTTTCCAGACCCACTCTACGTCGCCTGCGCCCAGAAGAAATGTTTGAAACATGGGTAAGAAAGAGGCAAATTCTCTTTGCCTTGTAGAGATGAGTATAGTCCCCAAGAGCAGTGCTTCTTAGATTAAGTCCCTAAACTCAAACCAAGCTTTATTTGGCTGAGGTGGATGTCTAGGTGAGTATTTGAAACATGGACAGTTTGGGTATGAGGGCTCATAACTGTAATCCCAGCACTTTGGGAGGTTGGGGTAGGGGATCACTTGAGTTCAGGTGTCCAAGAGCAGCCTGGGCAACATAGCAAAACCCTATCTATCTCTACAAAATATACAAAAAGTAACCGAGCATGGTGGCATGTGCCTGGAGTTACAGCTACTTGGGAGGCTGAGGCAGGAGAATTGCTTAAGCCTGGGAGGTCAAGGCTGCAGTGAATTGTGATCGTGGCGCTGCACTCCAGCCTGGGCAACAGAGCGAGACACCGTTTTAAACAAAACAAAACAAAACAAGACAAAAACATGGACAACATCATGCTCAATTAAAACACAGTTCTTGATGGATCAATCTAAGCCTCTTTGGTACTACTCACTAGGCAAAATTGCTCTTAGTTCATTTCCCACAGTGACTAGAGCTTCTGTTCATTGACCACCAGAGCCGCACAGTAACACAGTGGAAGGGACTCAGGCTACAAAGTCATAGAGACCTGGGTTCAGGTCCAGAATCTGCCACCTAGTAGCTTTGTGTCCTACGTCAAGTCATGTGGCCTTTCTGAGCTGTCTAAATTTCCTTATCTAGAGTTGGGACTTTTTATAAGGATGAATGATATGAAGAGTTCAGAATATGGTAGCTGTTTTTTTAAAAATATCAACTGAAGGCACTGGCAAGCAGCTGAGCCAACTTGTCCTCTAGGTCTTTGTCATGGATAATATGTCAGGCAGCTCAAATAGTGTTAGATGGAGGGCCTTGGAGATAAACCCCCAACCCACACCTCAGCTTTGTACAGAATTTCATAAATAACAAAGGCTGTGGAGCATTTTTCAAAGCGTTTCATGCATCCTTTTATTTGGATCTTCCAATAGCTCTAGAAAGTGATGTAGAAGAAGTATTATTAGTTGGGCATAGGGGGCACACCTGTAGTCCCAGCTACTTGGAAAGTTGAGGTGGGAGGATTGTTTGAGCACAGGAGCTTGAGGCTTCTGTGGGCCATGATAATGCCACTGCACTCCAGCCTGGGCAACACAGCAAGACTCTGTCCCCCAAAACAAACA
This sequence comes from Mandrillus leucophaeus, assembly GCF_000951045.1. NCBI lineage: Eukaryota > Metazoa > Chordata > Mammalia > Primates > Cercopithecidae > Mandrillus > Mandrillus leucophaeus. Next base: position 5,099,393 of record NW_012106919.1, on the reverse strand, counting down.
AAAACCAACTACTATTTCAGCCCCATCTTACATAGTCAGAGACTGGTGCTCATACAGATTAATCACTAAAGGACACATAACTAATAACTATTAGTTCTTGGAACTTAAATACAGGCCATCTGGAGCCAAACCTGGTGTTCTTTGCAGAATGCCTCACTAGAGTGACTACGTCCCCACAAGGGGCCATTTGGGGTGAGGGATGGGGAGGAGGAGGAAGGAATTAACATGGAAGTATTTATCTATTTAATTCTTTGAAGTGATGGATGAACAGAACCAGGGAGTAACTTGACATTGTTTTACTGGTCTGTAACTTACTTGGATGTTCGAAGGTAAAGCAAACATTTCACAAGATACCAAAGGGTAAATAATACAATCCAGAGGAGTGGACTATTTAATAACAACTCAGCACAATAGAAACAAACTTTCCTAACATTTAAACCTTTCAAAGATATTAAAACAGTCTTATCGCTAGGCATAGTGACTCACGCCTGTAATCTCAGCACTTTGGGAGGCCAAGGTGGGCAGATCACTTGACGTCAGGAGTTCGAGACCAGCCTGGCCAACGTGGTGAAACCCCATTCCTACCAAAAAATACAAAAAATAACTGAGTGTGGTGGCAGGCGCCTGTAGTCCCAGCTACTTGAGAGGCTGACGTAAGAGAATCACTTTCACCTGGGAGGCAGAGGTTGCAGTTAGCTGTGATTGTACCACTGCACTTCAGCCTGGGCAACAGAGTGAGACCCTGTCTCAAAAAAAGAGTCTTATTAATATATTTTAAAATGGTAATAGCAAAAAGGTATAATAGTGCTTTAAAATAATATATTTTAAAAAAAATCATTTTTACTTTTTACCCTAAAATAATTTCAGATGTACAAAAGTAGTGCAAAGAACTTCATTATCTCTTCACCTAGATCTCCCAAATGTTAACATTTTACAATGCCTTCTATCTACGTAGATACATAGAGAGATAGATGATAGATAGATAGACAGATAGACAGAGAGAGAGAGAGCGCGAGAGTTATCAAAATCAGGAAATTAACACTGATATAATAAGTCTACTACCATTATTCAGATTGGCCAGTTGTCCCACTAATGTCCTTTACTGCAAAAGAAAAACGTCTCTGTTTCCTGGCCCAGGATCCAATCCAGGATCCCACACTTGCATTTGCCTATGTTTCTTTTTCTTTTTCTTTTATTTTTATTTTTATTTTTTTTTGAGACAGATTCTCCCTCTGTCACCCAGGCTGGAGTACAGTGTTTCCATCTTGGCTCACTGCAGCCTCTGCCTCCCAGGTTCATGTGATTCTCCTCCCTCAGCCTCCCAAGTAGCTGGGATTACAGGTGCACACCACCATGCCTGGTTAATTTTTGTGTTTTTAGTAGAGACAGGGTTTCACCATGTTGGTCAGGTTGGTCTTGAACTGCTGACTTCAGGTGATCCTCCCTCCTCGGCCTCCCAAAGTGCTGGGATTACAGGCATGAGCCACCGCGCCTGGCCTGCTTATGCTTCTTTAGTCACCTTTAATTTGGAACAGGGTCTTGGTCTTTGTCTTTCATGACACAAAATACCACTTTAAATTGAGAGTCATTATTGATGTTCTCTTCTGCTATGGCTTTATCTTCAGTTTTTCTCTTTTTATTGTCTTTATTCCTAAGAGGCACATCTCCATTACCTAGGTTCTAGGAAGGGAGGGAATATAACATTGTGGACCCCTTCTCCCAGGTCTTTCCTTCCTGTCACAGCAGTATCACACCCAGGACCATGGTGTTTTGTAGATGGGGAGCCTCTGTCCTCACATATCCCACACTGCTGCAGAAATACTCCCTGTTGACACATTAGAGGCAGATGTTCAGACAGGAAGTTCAGTGTCTGGTTTCATTGGAACTCATTCTCTCCTTTCTTTTCATTTAATGAATAAGATAAAATACAGCCTTTTGCAATAATATAAAATAATGGTGATGGCTCATATTTTCCACATTAGTGCATATTGAATTGTTCTCTACTTGGGGAAGGGCAGTGCAATGAATTTAACCAGGTAGAGAAAAGGGCAACTGAAATGGTTTATTCCTTCCCTCCCCATTCTGGAAAAGCCTCATGACTTACCCAGGAGCCCTAACCAGACCTAGTCAGCCCCTCATTCAAGTCTCCAACTAGAGAGGGAAGGCAGGACAGGCCCCTCCAGTGTCACCTTTGTTTCCTTGAAAGGGAGAAACAGAAATCAGTGCATCCAAAGGACCTCTGAGGAGCCACTTTCCATACCTCCTCCTCTACCTGTGCCCCCTGGCAGGTCACTGCTCTGAAGAGTGGCATCTCTGTGGGCCACATGGCCACAGCAACTTAAACCACAGATGTGGCTGTGGAAAGTGACCAGCTAGTGAACTTCAAAGTCTTTGTCTTTGGCCAGGCAACGTGGCTCATGTCTGTAGTCCCAGCACTTTGGGAGGCTGAGGTGGGCAGATCGCTTGAGTCAAGGAATTCAAGACCAGCCTGGGCAACCTACTGAAACTCCGTCTCTGCAAAAAATACAAAAATTAGCTGGGTGTGGTGGTGCGTGCCAATAATCCCAGCTACTTGAGAGGCTGAGGCAGGAGGATCCCTTGAGCCTGGGAGGCAGAGGCTGCCGTGAGCCGAGATGTGCCATTGCACTCCGACCTGGGAAACAGAGTGAAACCCCATTTCGAAAGAAAAAGAAAAGTCTTTATCTTCAACATCCACTTCCCCAGACACTGAGAAGTATTTAAATAAGATGGGAAAGCCAGCTAGGACTAAAGCAACTATTGATCTTTCTCTCTCTCTAATTGTGCAGGTTTTTAAGATGCAGGCCATAGAAAACACATCACATATGATTACTAAAGAAACTGGTGCCTGGTAATATTTGCTGTGTGTACCTTGGAAAGCTATTTATTTATTTTAAATACTCAAAGAATGTCAAGCTGTCAAAAAGAGACCCGGTGCTGATCTGTCATTCCCCTTGGAGACCTCACCCTCCATCTAGCCAAGTGGCCCGCTAGAGTCCTGGGGAACTGCCCACAGGGAAGGAGAGTCAGCAGTTTCTTCTAAAAGAAGCTTCCCTCTATTGCAACAGCAAAATACTTTCAAGATGGGGTCAGAGACCCCCAGACAGGCATCTAGGTCACTCCATTGCACCTTAAATAGGGAGCCTGCTTATTTTAACCACATTTTTTCTTTGCATCTCTTCATTCAACATGAGAACAAATATTCAACAGAGACTGGAAGGAAACTGAGTAAAATATTAAGTGGTGATGTATGCGGTTGGTAGGTAATTGATACACATAGTTTCTTCTTGGTATACCTAATATTTTCTAATTTAATTTTCTTCAGTGAGTAAGGTTTTTTGTTTGTTTCTTTGTTTGTTTGTTTGTTTGTTTTTTGAGATGGAGTCTTGCTCTGTCGCCCAGGCTGGAGTGCAGTGGCGTGATCTCAGCTCACTGCAAGCTCCGCCTCCCGGGTTTGCGCCATTCTCCTGCCTCAGCCTCCGGAGTAGCTGGGACTACAGGCGCCCGCCACCTCGCCCGGCTAGTTTTTTGTATTTTTAGTAGAGACGGGGTTTCACCGTGTTAGCCAGGATGGTCTCGATCTCCTGACCTCGTGATCTGCCTGTCTCGGCCTCCCAAAGTGCTGGGATTACAGGCGTGAGCCACCGCGCCTGGCCTCAGTGAGTAAGGTTTTTATTGCCATACTCCTTTTTTGAGTGTAGGCATTAAAAAGAACCCCTGTGCTAAGCAATGAGGTTATAAAAATGAACATTGCTGTCCTGTCCTTAGGAGCTCAGGTTGAGTAGATGAAACAGTCTCAGGACATATAACGCCAACCCAGTATGCTCACTGCTGCCACAGAGGGACATACAAAGTGCTGGGGGATCCAAAGGAAGGGATTCACTGAAGTTACTCCAAAATCTCCAGTTCTTTGGGAAATCTTGCACTCAGTTATTTTACATGCAGGCCTCTTTCCAGCCTCTTTCAACTTAAGAGCCATTGATCCAAGTTTGCAACATCTTCTGCAAACCCTGCAGGGGGCAATAAATTCATGGAGCCTGTTCTGCTGGTGGTGGTGAGAAAGAAAGAGTACAGATTCTGTGGTCTGAATGTTTGTGTCCCCCCACAAATTCATACATTGGAAGCATAGCCCCCAAGGTAAGGGTGTGAGGAGATGGGGCCTTTGGGAAGTGATTAGGTCTTGAGGGCTCAACCCTCATGTTGGGATTAGTGCCCTGATTAAAGAGGCCCCAGAGAGCTAGCTGGTCCCTTCCACTGTGAGGATACAGCATGAAGATAGGCAGTGTTTCTGAGCCAGAAAGCAGGCCTCGCCGGACACCGAATCTGCCAGTGCCTTGACTTCCCAGCCTCCATAACAGTGAGAAACACATTTCTGTGGTTTATAAGCTACCCAGTTTTTGATATGCTGTTATAGCAGCTTGAATGGACCAAGACAGTGGGCTTTGGGGCCAGACAGAACTGGCTTGAATCCCCCTTCTGTCACTAGTAGTTCTGTGGCCTTAGGTAAGTCACTGCGATTCTTCAAGCATTCAATAAGAGTAAGTCTTTCTTAGGAGATTTTGAGATAATGTTCTTACAAAGTAAGTACGGAAAAAATAGCAAATAGCAGATATTGTTGCCACTTGAATAATTGTTATTTTAAGGCATAATCCCTTCTTTCAGTGAGCTTGCCATCTAGTTGAGGAGGGAAGATTCATGCAATTAAAAACGGAATTTCCAAGACAATGTAACCTAAAGACCAAAAGAGAGATCTGAGTAGCAAAGGCTGTGGGATTCAGAGAGGCCCTGGGGATTCCCAGCCTTGAGATCAGCATAGCTCTTCCTCCCCTGTGCAAGCTGGGCTCTCACTGAGTGACCCCGACTTGCCGGCTTGCCCTTGGGTTCCTACTCTGTGAGTTTATTACTTGAAAATTCCTGGCACCTAGGGCTGGCCTGTTTCCTTGTAGATGTGGAATACAGGTCTGCGTGCTGAATCTTTGTGACGCACACAGAGACAGGCTCTTTCCCTTAGTGACAGTGCTCCCTCCAGGGGCCATCTTGGGTCTGGGGAGTGACAGCCATATTATGAGCAGCCTCCTAGAAAACAAATATGGATTCTTAATTCTAAAGCCAATTTCCAAATGCGTTCTAGCAGGGCACACAGAAATGAAGCCCGCTTCACAGAGTTAACAGCGCTCACTCCCATCTGATGGCAGGAGACAGAGACACAGGCTAGCCTAATGAGAATGGATCGGGATATGCTGTCCGGCGATAATAGCAAATGTAAAACAGTGAAACCTCGGACTCCCCTTCTGGTTGCTGTCGGATTTGTGTAATAAGCCGGCACACACAGGCACACACATGCGTATATCTGTAAAATTAAATTCCCCGGAGAATCTGACCAAGGCAATGCCCACTCTCTTGTTTTTAATAATAATATTTTCCATTTAATCTTTCTTAGAATTTGTGGAAGTTTTGTCCATTCCAAACTCAAAGGAAAAAAATTAGCATTTAGATAGGATTGCACCAGCATTAAAATCAATTGAAATGGAAACAGAGATCACGGGAAGGTTGAGACGCCTGGAGGTTTCTCCATAGGATGATTCTGATATGACATTCCGAGTGCCCAAAGCATACCTCTCCCCATGTCTCATCATCAGTATGCACTCAGCTTTGTCCCCAGGTGCCTCTTTCTCACACATATTCCTCTCCAAGTCTCCTGAGAATCACATTTGTGACAGCAGAGCCGCTTCCAAGCTCCAGCTCCTCTTTCTCCAGAAATAATCATTGCAAAGGAGACACAAGGCATAGGGTCCTTGCTGTCCAGGGTGTAGAGACATGAAATGCCCCTCGTTTGCCCCATAGACTTAAAATACTCTCTTTAGGTTCTTCTTCCTGCCCCTGCCCCTGCCCCCACAGCTATACCCACTTTTCTCAGTCACACACCCTCAACTTTCCCTACACTCAAATTCCAGACAATTCCTGCAGCCTCAGAAATGCATTGGAGGCCTATACTGACTGGGCAAGGACTTCAAGGAAGTCACCTAGAGGTCACAGACAGCAAAGTGTCCCCTACACACTACATGGATTCCGTAGGCAGGGACCTAACAGGGAAGCTCAACCGTTGTCTGTGATTTTTGTGTGAACAACACCAGCCCACATCCTAATTGACCTCAATGATTCCTGTCTGCCATCCATTTGGGGGTAGTTTCAGGATCTGTCCACAGCATTCAGAAGCCTGCATAATCTGGTGCATCACTGACTCTATCTGCCAGTGATAAACTCTTGAAACAGAGACTGACAGCTGCTTCTACTGAGCCGCCTCTAGAGCCATTGTTGCCCTCAGATCTCCTCATAAACCAGACTCACGTTCTTTTTCATTTTGCCTTTTGCTGTTGCTCTCCCGGAACCACCAGACCACAGGAGTGAGGCTTATTTAGTGCTAATGTCTTACGTGTGGTTGGTATTTTCTTGTCTTGCAAACTCATTTATCTGAGTCCCTGGTCCAAACCCTATGCATTCCTGCCAGTTGCTCCTCAGCATTCCTTCCTTAATGTGAGCCCCACTCTACTCCTCTGTGCCTCTGTGTTCATCCCCGCTTCCACACTTCTCCCTACCTCTCCTGTTTCCATTCCAGCTTCTGAGTCTCTGTCCCAGGCTCAGTCCTTTGTATCCCTCCAGCTGGAAGTGTAACTTTTGATTCTTTTCTCATACAGGAAGATGATTTGAATGGGATCCACATTGTGGCCTTTGCAGAGAAGAGTGACCCAGGTAGGAAATTTTCAATCTGCTCTTTTACAACTTTAGCAAGAACCGATTTCTCACCTTTGTCAGCCCTCACCTTTCTCTTCTCTCACGTCCCATCCACAATGCAACTGCAAGATATTGGGCACCCCCTGGTGGCACCCATTAAGTATGAGTTTGTTTTCAATTGTGCACATGGCTAAGAGAAGAAAAGATGTGAACAAATCAGAATGTTATAGACTACCAGGTTCCTACACCGCTGCACAGCAATGGATCAATACACTGAGTCAGTGGGATTTGCAGCAGAGAAAGAGTTTAATAATCACAAGGTTGCCAAATGGGTAAGGGGAGGGATTCTCAAGCCACAAATCCAATTCTTCAAGGGGTTCTGGGCAAGGGTTTTTAAGAGGGTCATGGAAGGTGAGGGCCTGGAAAATTGGGGTCATCAATTGATCTGGGTAAGAGGATAAAATCATGAGGATGTGGAAAGTGCATTCTTCCATAAGTCAGCTCCTTGCTCAGCCTTTTAGACCAGCTGATGTCAATAGTTTTACTGGTATGCAGAACCTAAAAGAGAAACTCAAATGGAAATCTTATTATATTAGTCAGTTCTCACATTGCTATAAAGAAATACCAGAGACATGGTAATTTATAAAGAAAAGAGGCTTCATTGGCTCACAGTTCTTCAGGTTGTACAGGAAACAGGGCAGTATCTGCTTCTGGGGAGGCTTCAGGGAGTTTTTACTCATGGCAGAAGGCAAAGCAGGAGCAGACATCTCACATGGCAGGAGCAGGACCAAGGTGGTGGGGAGGCGCCACACACTTTTATATAACCATATCTTGTGAGAACTCACACCAAGCGGGGCATAGTGTTAAACCATAAGAAACCACCTCCATGATCCAATCATCTTCCACTAGGCCCCACCTCCAGTATTGGGGATTACATTTGAACAGGAGATTTGGGTGGGGAACACAGATCCAAACCATATCACTTTTAATCTCACCATGTCTTAAATTTCATCTATGGAACAGAGAAGGGACAACAAGTCTTGTGACAAGGGCTACATTATCCTGGGGTAGTACACAGTGACCAGAAGTGGCCAGAGGGCAAGTCAGCTTCACAATGGCTGCTGATGGTGTGGGAAGCCTAGTGGGATTTTATTTTTTTCTCCAATTGATTTTATAAAATGCTTTTGGAGATGCTTTCAAGAACCTCAAACATTCTGCTTTGCTGCCCAAACATAGAAAGGTACACTGGGCACTGCAGAGGATATTAAAACATATCAGCTTTACAGGGTGTGTGTGTGCTTGTGTGTGTGTGTGCATGTGTGAACTTCTGTTCATATTAAAAGAGTATTTACCAATTTTGCCATCGAGCCTATATCAACCACAGTTCTACCTGAAAATAGGATAAATGTATACTTTGATCCATAAAGTATTGTCTGTGCTTAGGAAATGAAGTAGGAAACATTCCCCTAAATAATGAGAACTGGGGAAAATGAGCAGCTTATTTTAAAAGTGCAAGATGACCCTGTAAATGAATTTGTAACTTTGTTTTTGGAACTTGTACAACTTTTCACTGGTTTCACTCTTTTCAACACCAGTGGAGAGTGAAGTGCAGGCAAATTAATTTTGCAGGTAGCAATTTCCTATGGCAGTACTCTGTGAGATAGAGAGTCCCCAAAAGAAAGTGGAAGCACAGATTCTGAAGTGTATTTTGGAAACCCTGAGACAACCCAGAATGTAACCAAAGACAAGGGAATGTAGACATCGTGGTACTTGCTGGGGACCTCAGTCTCTCATATACTCATAGGGAGAGATTTAGAGATGGTTCCACTGGACAGATCAGGAAACAGCCATTTGGAGAAGTTAAAAAAAAAGAAAACTGCCCAAGAGAACACAGTTAGTGGTAGATCATCAAGGGTGAACAGATCGCCTTGTTCATCAATATATAGCTGATTCTTGCACAATGTCTTGACACATGGTAGGTGCTCAATAAATATTTGTCTGGCAGATGATTAGAGAGTTAGATGACCAAACAAGACCGAGCCCCAAACTCTTCACTGGCAGACCAGCTTTTCCTTCCCTTTTTTGGCAATACACTAATAGCCTCCATAGCTTCTTATAGAGTGAAACCCACATTTTTTATCATATAATTTGTGAAATCAGGATATAATCCATATACCGTAATAGTAACCTTTTTAAAGTGAAGATTTCAGTGGTTTTTAGTACATTCACAAAGTTGTGCAAACATAATCAGTATCTAATTCTAGAATATTTTGAAAAACAGCCATTAGCAGTCACTCCCATTTCCCTCTCACCCACCTCTGCAGGCAGGAATTACTTATGATCTCTACAATTTGCCTATTCTGGACATTTCATATAAACGAAATCATTTACTATGTAGCCTTTTGTGTGTGACATCTTTCACTTAGCATGATGTTTTCAAGGTGTCCCAATGATATTGCACATATTCCTTTTAAGGGCCGAATCATATTCCATTGTATCAAAACCAAATTTATGTTCTGAATTACCTGAGCACTCTCTTGGCTTTTTTCATTTTTCAGCATGATCTAGCCCTTGTCTCCACCCCCTCAAAAAAAAGCCAGTGTGGTTTCAGTGGGTTTTCCACAGATTCTGGCCACCACTCTGCCCCAGAGGAGCAAATAGCAAAGGAAGCCAATTGCCTAAGGTTTACAAACTATAATCAAACAGAATTGGATCCCTGGTGTTATGTGAACAGAGATGCAGTTGCCATAGGCAGCAGCCTGCTGGCCAGACTCCAGAGGGCTCCTTCCCCACCTCACCTGCCCCCTTCCAGGATTGTGGGGAAGCCTGTCTGGCTCTTTGGAACAATAGAACAAAGAGGCCTCCCTGAAGTTGCAGGAACCTGTTTGACCGAGATTGCTGCTGTAATGAATCAAGCTCCAGAAACTACTTCCACCTCCTCCCTGCACAAATATCCCTGGGCCTGAAGCTGTGCCTTTCCCCAAAAGAGCCCAAGCTGGGGCTTGTACTGGGAAGCTGTAAGCACGCACTGAGGTGAGGGGAGGGGGAGGGGTAGGAGCTCTGGAAGCATCTTCTGTGAGCGAGGGCCTTGCCACTTGGGGTTGGGAAAGGGAAAGAACTGTCTGTGAAAGTCCCTGACTCTGAATTTGTGGTTAATCAGTGATTTACCTGCAGAGCACTGATGTGTAACCTGGGCCAATGGGCCTGACTGCAGGACTAGGAATTTCATTCCTGCAAAACAGTCCCTCTGCATTCCTTTGCTCTTGCTAACAAGTTAGACATGGCCTTTCGCCCCAGCCAAACACCTACCCCACCAACCCAAGGAAGAAGGTCATACATTCAGGAAAATAATACAGTTCTTCTTAAAGAGCTAACATGATTGAGGAACTGTGCTAGGAGCTTTATGTAGATGACCTTATTTAGCACCTAAAGCCACTCTGTAATATGTGCCTGATGATGATTATTCTAGTGTCAGATGAGGAACCTGTGTTTTAGAGGGTAAATAAGTTGCCCAAATCACTCACTGTACCTAAGCCAAGATTCAAATTCAAGCAGGCTGTCTTGACCTCTAAATACGTCATGACTATGAGGGAGATGATCGTGATTGTCACTTACTGTGTACTTATATGTACACAAGAACCCCATGAGGAAGGCATTATTTTTATTACAACTGAGGAAGCTGAGGCTGAGAGAGCTTACCTCACTGGGAAGCATAAAGTTGGAATGACGCTGAGGACGTCTGGCTTCCCAGCCCACACCCTTAACCACAAGGCCCTGCCATAGAGTTATATGAAGTCGTCAGGGTAGCAACTCTGAGTGGCATATAAGTCTGTAGCAAGGCCTGTGCTAAGTGATCATTTGGTCCTCCTTCCTGCCTCTCTACTGCCCTTCACCATCTTCTCCACCTCCAACGTTTGAAAGACAAGAAAGCGGAGACTCAGGGCAATGCAATGGCATGTTTGAGATCACAGGGTTATAGGAATAGTGGAAAATCAAGCTTAGATTTCCCAAGGTCCCCTCCTGTGCACAGTCCACCCTATCACACCAACTCCAAACAATGCCCCAGCCAGTGCAGGCTCTGAGCATGTGCAGTGCTGCCTCATGTACTGGGGAAGGGGGCACGAGCAGGCAGAGCAGGGGGAGGTGAGAAGAGCACAAAACCACCTGGAAGCTTGAGAGCCTAGTCAGGGAATAAAAGTCCGGCTTCCTCCCACTGTCCAGGTTTGGGATCTAAGATTATACAGCAACAACGACCACACGTCCCAACGATCCAGCTGCCCCAACCACTTTCTTCTCCCAACAGTTCTGACATGACCCTCACGGCCAAGAACTTGAGTTCACCCCTTGTAGAAAGCTGAGGGCAGGCAGCAACCCTGTACTCTCACCCCCACCTGCCAGGAGGCAGGGTCTGCTCTCCTGGCCCTAGAACCTAATCGCTGGATCTCTCCTGCTGTACTCATCCCGTGCCCTCAGGCAGGCCTGGCTGGGAAGGGCATTTCCTAGCCCTGCGCTCTTGCCCATTGCCTGGTGGTGCTGCCAGTCTTCCTCCAGCTCCTGCGCTCAAAGCGCCCGCCAGAGCCGCTCGTCTGACAGGTTTGAAAATGAATGACTCTCTTCCTCACCACTCCTAGATGTGTCTGTGTCAGGCTGACATCTTCTTTATAACATGTGATGAAAGGTTTGCAAAGCGGCATTTCTACATGAGTGCATGCTGGATGGATATCCTCAAAGGGCACTGGGAATATTAGCGCTAACAAGGTTAGCTGGAAATGCAAGGACAGGCTGCTGTCTGCGCATGTGGAACAGAATTAGTGACAGGCCCTGTAAGGAATGTCTCCAAGCTCTGTTCCGTCTAAGCTTCCACTGCTTCAGGTTCCTGTAAAAATCTTTTTGAGACCATTGTCTCAAGTAGGACCACTAACTGCCTCTTTGAGCTTTTGATTTTAAATTTGGTTTATCAAATGTAACATTTGGTTCTTTCTTTCTTTCTTTCTTTCTTTCTTTCTTTCTTTCTTTCTTTCTTTCTTTCTTTCTTTCTTTCTTTCTTTCTTTCTTTCTTTCTTTCTCTCTT
>NW_012106919.1:5016890-5087522 GCF_000951045.1 Mandrillus leucophaeus | reverse complement strand
TTCTTTCTTTCTTTCTTTCTTTCTTTCTTTCTTTCTTTCTTTCTTTCTTTCTTTCTTTCTTTCTTTCTTTCTTTCTCTCTTTCTTTCTTTCTTTCTTTCTCTCTCTCTTTTCTTTCTTTCTCTCTCTCTCTTTCTTTTTTCTTTCTTTCTTTCTCTCTTTCTTTCTTTCTTTCTTTCTCTCTCTCTCTCTCTTTCTTTCTCTCTCTCTCTCTCTCTTTCTTTCTTTTCTTTTCTTTTCTTTTTTTTTGAGACAGAGTGTCCCTCGATTGCCCAGGCTGGAGTGCAGTGGCATCATCTCTGCTCACTGCAACCTCCACCTCCTGGGTTCAAGCGATTCTCCTGCCTCAGCCTCTCGAGTAGCTGGGATTAGAGGCATGGGCCACCACACCTGGCTAAGTTTTGTATTTTCAGTAGCCTCCCAAAGTGCTGGGATTATGGGCGTGAGCCACTGTGCCTGGCCTGGTTCTTGCTATGTGTTGAATGTTATTCCAAGCACTTAACAAGTATCAACATATTTAACCTTCGCAACAACCCAACGTGTTAGGTGCTGTTTTTATCATCTTCCCCGGTGTACAGATGAGAAAATACAGGGACGAAGAAGTTAAATAATGTCCCCAGCTCACATGGCTAATCAGTGATAGAACTGGGATTCAAACCTAGCAGTCCAGCCCCAAGTCTGGGCTCTGTAACCACCAGCTTAAGCTTCTCTTCATCACAACACCGTGTCATTTGACTTTTTCACCAATTCCGGGATCTTAGGGCCAGAAGACAGGCAGAGAAAGAGGGCTGTGGTAAGGAGTGGTAGCATATTCACATGTCTCAAGTGCCGTCTCACAGCCGTGGGGCCCAGACAATGTCCCCTGTCCTACGCGGATGTTTGACTCTCACGAGTGACTTCTTGGCAATTCCATCTTATGAGAGGAGAGCTCCCGGCCTTGTCTGTCCCTCTGAGGTTTCCTAAAGGGTCCAGTTCAGATGCTGGGCTGCTTTTTGAGGATTCCATACTTATTGAGTGTGCTCTGGCCTAGAGACCAACAAGGCCTTTCTGAGAGAGGACCTGTCCTATACACCCTTGTGTCTCAGCCCTTGGCTCTGGGCTTAAGATGTTGTGGGAACTCAGATCATACCTGCCTGATGAAAACAAACAAACAAACAAAACCCTTACGCCTGTAATCCCAGCACTTTTGAATTGCAGGCAGGTGAATCACAAGGTCAGGAGATCGAGACCAGCCTGGCCGACATAGTGAAACCCCGTCTCTACTAAAAATTCAAAACTTAGCTGGGCGTGGTGGCATATACCTGTAGTCCCACCTACTTGGGAGGCTGATGCAGGAGAATCATTTGAACCCAGGAGAATCATTTGAACCCAGGAGGCAGAGGTTGCAGTGAGCCAAGACCACACCATTGCACTCCAGCCTCAGTGACAGAGTGAGACTCCATCTCAAAAACAAAACAAAACAAAACAAACAAACAAAAACCCTTCCCATCAATGAAGGATCAAAGTAGTGGGAAAAAAAAAAAAAAAAGCCTTAAAATGATTAAGAGTGTGATGGGGGTGGAGGAGAAAAAGGAAGAAGACAGAGGAAGTCTTTACGAGGCCCTTCTGCCTGTGTCTCCCTACACACTTTACCCAACCCACATGCTGAGAGCATCTCATTATGTCAACATGCCTGAGAGGTCATGTGGCTGCTGTTCTCTCCACTTTCAGAGGAGGAGACGAAAGGGGAGCGGTTAAGCGACCTGTGCAAGGTTTTAAACTCCAGACCCAGTGCCCTCTTTAGACACAACCTCTAAGCTCTGTGGTTCCAGCCCCGGCCGTTTATCTGTCCACCTGCCACACAAGTAAGGGCAGGACCCCACTCTAAGAGCTTGGCCCCCCCAAGCTCAGGCCTCTCCTCACAGGAGCAGAGACCCTGAGGCCCAGAACTTCCCACGGCATGGAGTCAGGAAGGGTCCCTTTCAGTGCCTTTGTGGAGTGAGCACAGCCAGCGTGCTGTGGGCCTGTTCGCTCCTAGGCTGCTGCTTGGTCTGAGACACACGAGCCTCTGCCGAATGTGGCCTTGGCTCCTGACTTGGCTGTGCCTGGCCTGGGACCGGTCCCCTAGGGCTTGGTGAAGGCTCATTCCCATCAGTCCCTGCCAGGGAAACAGGAGAGGATAATCACCAGTTTCTCCTCCCACAAAGATGTGATTCCCAGAGGCCACTCGCTTGCCGTGGGAAACCTCCTGGTTCAACGTGCATCCCTTGGCTGTGGGTCATGGCCTCTCAGGACTCCAAGCCTGAGTGGCAGGAGAGGAGTTGCAGTTCTCACAGCTCCAGGTCTCTTTATTTACATCCATCTCTGAGACGCCAGTCCCACTCAGAGCCATCCCTGAGTTAGCCAACCCACCATACTGCAGCTGCTGGGAGGCGAGGGCTTGGCAGTGTGGTTTGAAGGAGGGGATGGGACTCTTCCATGGGAAGGTAGAGGCCAGCCCGCCAGCCCTGGCGCTGACCCCATGGACAGTTTCCTCAGAGTCCCAGCCCCTGCTTCCCTGATGTTGAAGCTTTCACACTGGGCTTAAAAATCTCAAGCACAAACTCGAGGAAGGAAGATGGCAGCAACACTGGTAGGAGGGAGGAGACCTCAGAGGGTAGGAGACAGTGGAAGTGGCGCCAGACGTGCAGACTTAAGACCTGAGTTCAACTCCCAACTCTACCATTTGCTCCCGTGTGATGCTGGGCAAGTCATTTGCTCCCCTTGGGTCTTAATTCCATCCCCTTTAAAATGGAGATGATAAAATCTTCCTAACCTCCATCAAGACGAGTTGTAAAAATCAAATGCGAAAGTACTCAGTACCCAGTAAGTGTTCAATAGACACTCAGAAGATAAAGGCTGGAGCAGCGTGATTATAGACTTTCTGCATGTGGAGAACAATGTCGTGTGTCCTGGTTGAGCGTGGTGGCTTTCGCCTATAATCCCAGCACTCTGGGAGGCTGAGGTGGGAGTATCGCTTGAGCCCAGGAGTTCAAGACCAGCCTGGACAACACAGAGAAACTTCATCTTTACAAATAATAATTTAAAAATTAACTGCGTGGTGACGTGTGCCTCTGGTCCCAGCTACTTAGGAGGCTGAGATGGGAGAATCACTTGAGCCTGGGAAGTCAAGACTGCAGTGAGCCGTGGTTGCACCACTGCGTTTCAGCCTGGGGAACAGAGCGAGACTCCATCTCAAAACACAACAAAAAAGAACAATGTCTAGTGTCCATAAAGGAAGAAATTGGGGAGTAAACGTCATGTGTATAAAAGGAGATTTCAATTGGATGCAAGGATAAGATTCTTGGCTGTTACAATGATCAACTCTGTAGTCAGCCTTTAGCAATGTCGAAGGGTCTCAGTCCCGGAAATATTCAAAAGATACAAATGTTTTGAGTGGGGGCTATTCACCTACCTGGATGTTTGGAATGTCTGGGTTGTCGGGGTCTCTTCTCATTTTGAGAACTGATGCTTTTCTGATGACTGCAGAGACTAGTCCTCTACTTGCTATGTCTAGATAACTATTAGCCTACACATCTCTGAATAGTATTTCCCCCTTTTTCTCTATATACTTTTTTGAAGTATGGGCTATATTCCTTCTGAAACATGCATGACCACAGTCTTGGAAGGCCTCCAAGCCATGTCTACCACTGATAAAGGAAACATTTACTCATTTTAAACTCAGTCATTCATCCATGTAATTTTAACGGTGGACTAGTTCTTGCTCAACATTGAATTACTAAAGTGAAACGCGGCTTCCAACACCTGCCTTCCTGGTCAAAAAGGGAGGATCCACAGAGAACGTTTCTCTTTTCCAGGGGACCTGCCAGTTTTACAAAGAAACAGAGGCTCTCTCTGGAAAAAATTGAACTTGTAAGTTACAATTTTAGCAACTGAATACATGTGAGACCAGGTTAGCTGCCTTAACTCACTTTCACAGATTAATGAGAATCCATTTTAACAGGTCTGCACTCAAGGCTGGGGTCTGAAGAGGGGAGAGCCCTGGAGGCTCGTAAGCCTTTGATCAGGAATATCCATACAAGCTAATACCTTAAAAGCAAAGGAATTAAACCTTTTCCTGACCCAGTTATCAAGGCAGGGTTCTCGTGGTCACACCAGCTGGCACAGCCATCCCTGAAGCCTTTGGTCACAGAATCAGCAACAGGAGCCGGAAGGAACTGCCCCACGCTGTACTGTCTTGTGATGTAGTTTTCTGTGGGCATGTTCTCTACCACGTGGGTCCAAGACTGCCTCCACCCCACTCCCGGTGCCCAGATCACTGAACTTAATACCGATGTGGTAAATGAACAGAGGAACGGCCAGGCTTAGGCAGTTCCAGCTAGCTTCCTTGCCTTTGAATATAGAATGTCAGGTAATTTAAGTAAAATAATGGCTAAACCTTACTCTATGCCAGGCACTGTCCAAGTGCTGCAGGAAAACTGATTAATTTAACTCACAACTACCCAGTGAAGTAGATGCTATCATTGTCATCATTCCTGTTTTACAGATAAGGAGACAAACATTAAATAACTTGCTCTAAGTCACACTCTAAGGGTACATCCAGGACCTTGGCCAAGGTCATTTGGCCCCAGAGTCTGTGTGTTTAAGGGCTATGCTGGGTTGACTCCCTGAAGAATGGGCTCTGTTCTGTCATTAAAAGTATTCGGGGACACAGACATTGTCCATTACAGAGTTCATCACCCTGAACATCAGAAACCTGCCCTTGGATCTAGAGGAAACTTTTTCAGCTTTAATGTCAACCTTATTTATTAATTTATTCTGGGAATGGTTTTTGAGATTTCTTTGCTTCTCCATAGACACAAAGAATATTCTCCTTACAAAAATCTTTTTATTTTCTTGAAAATGGGCTTTAGGCCACGCTTTTGGCTTTGCTCGTTTACATAAATACTACAATCCATTTGATTTTTCTTGCACAGTTCAGTTTTTCTTTTCGTCTCTTAACCTGCTCTAGAATGTCAAATAGGAATGTAGTAGGTATGTTCTTGTATACCACATTCCTTTTGATGAATCCCAATGTTAAGAGAGTTTTTCCCATAAGAAAACAACAGCGCTCTGTTGTGTATTCAGCTTGTAGTTCTGGGTCACAGATCCTGTCCCTCCACAACACTTGTGCCTACCTAGACTCTCCTTTTCTTTATGTGAATCAGTCTCTTGCACCACAAGTTTGCTTTCTACTTTCATTTGAGTCTGTGTTGTTGCATTTCATCCTCTTTGTGAATTTCAGATTTGTCATGTCCCTTTTATGCTTGACTCTCTCTCATCTTCCAAAGTACTAGCAGTGTCACCTCATTGATTATCATTTCTTTATTTTCTGCAGCTAAAAATAGTAACTGAAGTTGTTTTGGAGGAATTCCTCCTTGTGGTCTTTGTATTATGATTCCTATCTCTACAGATAACCAAGGCGGCACCATATTTCCCTCTCCTGTGACAGACATATGGCCAAAGGAGAACCCATAGCGTCCACACCTGGCAGCCAGTGATACACTGGAGGGGCCGGACCTTCTCAGTTCCACCTACAGGCAGCAGGAGTAATGCCCCTACCCCACTTTGCCCCCAGCCCCGCAATTACAGATAAATGAACTCTAATGCTTAGGGCCCTGTCAGTCTCCGGTGTCTGTCATAATCTCATTTGCAATATGGTTATGAGCACAGATTAAAAGATTACCCAAGTCCACTCTGTATCTCTGCAAGAAGTGGACACCAGCCATAAAGACCACTTCTAGGCCTGACATAGTGACTCAAGTCTGTAATCCTGCACTTTGGAAAGCTGAGGCAGGATCACTTGAGCCCAGGACTTTAAAACCAACCTGGGCAACAATGTGAGATCCCTGTCTCTACAAAATAAAACAATAAAATTTTAAAAACTAGCTGGGCATAATGGCATGCATCTGTAGTTTTAGCTACTTGTGAGGCTGACACAGGAGGATCATTTGAGCCTGGGAGGTCAAGGCTGCAGTGAGCTATGTTCCCATCACACACTCCAGCCTGGGCAACAGAGACCGCCCCCCCCCCAAAAAAGGAACTTCTCCACTAGAGGTCGCTGTGCTTCCCACGTAGTAAGGCCTAAGGGGGCTCAGCCTGAATCTTCAGTGTGAGCTAGCAACAGTGACTACACCAACTCAAAAACTCAAAGTAGAGTTGCTAAGAATAGTATGAGTTTTGCCTGGAATGCATTAGAGATAAGGAAGTGTAGAAAAAAACTTTTACCAAGAGTCCAAAAGAGCCAAACAAAAGCTAGCATTCCTGGAGAGAGGAGAGGCTTGCTAAACAGAGGCCATAGGGAGGAGCTCAAGTTTGCTGAGATTCCAGGCAAAAGAAAAAAACTTTGCAAAGAAAACACAGTTAATTGAATTCCCAAATAGCTGGTGAGTTACTTATATTCAAGGTATAAATTTCAAGCCACGAATTCAGCTATGCAAGAACTGTAACTTTATTATTTAGAACTGAACCTAAATTTCAATTTTGAGTGTATACCACTGAGTGGTGGAAGCTGGGGCTGATAATTAAAGGTCCTCCACCCCAATTCCACCATCCCGAGGGATCCAGGGTCTCTCTGGTTCCCAGGCATAGCTGAGTGGGGTGCACATCTGGTAGGGGTCATCGTCATCTGTCCAAGTTCCTCAGAATGACAAGACAACTCCATGGAGCCTTTCGACAGGCTCTTCTGCCCTAGTGCTCCTATACTAGGGGGTTCTTTAGGGGATTCTGGGATCTTTTCATTTGCCTAAGTTTAATTCTGAAACAAATCATGGGTCTTCTATACCCTGGGATTCCCGGAAACAATGGAGATTCTGTACATGGACACACATGCACACATGGCTTGTGTTTCTGCACATGCACACACACACGCACGTGCACACATGCACACGCACACACACACGCACGCACACACACACAGGCGCAGTTTAGTATTCTCAGGGATCTTCCAGAATCTAAACCATTTTTTCAGTTTCTAGCTGGGGGCTGGGGAGTGGTGCTGAGGGTTGAGAGTATGCTATCTCTTACTAAATATTCTCCTATAATTTTTGTTTATGGCAAAAGTTGTATGCTCACAGTCCTTCAAGGTTTAGGCTTTTAAAGCTAAGAAGTTTGTGTTCTTGAAACTTATAAAGCTCCTCTCTGCTTTTCTTATGAATCATCCCGCCCCTAGGGCAATGACTGCTGCTGACTGAACAGAGGGAGGGCCCAGTATACAAGGAAATACGGAGGGAGGGAGGGAGGGATGGAGGGAGGGAGGGAAGCCGCGTTTACTATCTCAGAGCTGTGAAACCAACTGTAAATCAGATGCTCGTTTGGTTTGAAGGTTTTAGCAATTCCTGGTTGTAGAAAACTAAGGGTCCAGGCTTAAACATTCTTGGTCTATACAGCAGATGTTATTGGGACTCTAAGGGACAGCAAAGTATCTGTTTCAAGAGATGGCACGGGATCAGTGAGGACAGGCAGCAGTTTCTCTGTTCTGGGACTGACTTTCTGACCCAAAGCTGGGCATTTTTCACAAATGAAGTTTGGCTTCCAGTGAAAAACCGGCCAGTTCTCTGTGAACCTTTAATCCTTTGTTCAAATTTTTTATTGTTTCCTTTGTATAAGCTGCTTTGTGCCTGGAGCTCTCATCTGACTCATTCTATAGAAT
This sequence comes from Mandrillus leucophaeus, assembly GCF_000951045.1. Taxonomy (NCBI): domain Eukaryota; kingdom Metazoa; phylum Chordata; class Mammalia; order Primates; family Cercopithecidae; genus Mandrillus; species Mandrillus leucophaeus. Next base: position 5,079,855 of record NW_012106919.1, on the reverse strand, counting down.
AATCCTATAATTGAGGGTAAGCACCAAATGGCCTAAGAAGTCCTCGTGGAAAAACCGCACTCTGCTCTCCACGTTAGAAGCTGTGTGTGTGCAGGGGTTACTCAACTCTCTTGAATCCTGCTTCAGATGGCTACGAATTCCTGGAGATCCTGAAACAGGTTGCCCGGGACAATACCGACAACCCCGACCTGAGCATCCTGTGGATCGACCCCGACGACTTTCCTCTGGTGAGTGGCTCCGGCCAGTGCCCCACCCTCAGTTGCTGTCACAGCCTCATGATTGCGTTTAGCATCCAAGGAGGTGAAATAGGCGGGAGCACTTGAAGAAACCCAGTGACAGCCCCCATCCAATGTGGGAGGTCTTGGCCCTTGGGGCAGTATTGAACTTGGGGCCTGGTGCTGACCCTGAAAGGATGAGGCTTACTCCCTGAAGTTGAAACCAGGAGTTGAAAACCCTTGACCCTCGGGGACCCACCCAAGTGGGCAGGGTAAACTCCTTTGGCGGCAGCTCCAGAGCTACCCCTCATCACTGCACTCCCTGTCCCCAGAACTACTTTTACTTTCTGGGTGGGGACCATCGTTCTGAGGCCACCTGAATTACCAAGAAATAAAAATCAGAGATGAACATTTTTCAGCGAGTTCAGAACTTTGTGGAGAGAAAGAGAGCCTATGCCTGTCATGTTCATCATGTTCTCCCCAGGACCTAGCATAGTGTCTAGCCTCCGATGAATGTGAAAGAACCTTAAAGTCCACACTTTTGCTAGTGTCCATGATTAGTGGCCCGAAAGCTTTGATTATACTTATATGTTTTTAAAAAGAATAAACAGAATTTGTACACTACATGAATTGAACCCTGGTACTGGTTCTGGTACTGATAATAAGTACTGGTACTGACAATAAGCATAGCTGATAGACTCTACTGTATGCATGGAACTATAGTAATGCTTTACATGCCTCATCACAGCAATCCTCTCAACAACGCTGTGAAGTAGGTACTATTATAATCCCTGTCACAAGGTGGAGAGAATGATAGCTGGGAAGGTTAAAGCTAGTGAGTGATAGATGTGATATTCCAATCTAGGTCTACATGATGCTAAAACTTGGTCTACCTACTGCTTTAGGTAAAAGCTTATTGCAGTAATCAGTACAAGTTTAGTTATCATTAGGTTATGAATGATGACTTTATCTTGCAGGAATTATCATTAGTTGCATAGGTCATGACTGATGATACTGTGATTAAATAGAGAAAATTGAGAGGCATCTCAAGGGTCCTGAAAATCAGCCCTATGTAGAGGAGCGGGGTGAATCAAAGGCAGAGGCTTCTGTGACACTTGAGACCACTGTCGTAGCACTGGGTAGTTATAACAAAGTCATGGCCATATAAGACTGCATACAGTACAGTTTTGTTGATATAGCTTCTGCCTGGTTGTGTTTCTAGTTTATGTGACTATTTTGTTATACAAGCTTGCAGATGGGTTGCAGTTTTCCTGGCCCGTTCTTTTTTTTTTTTTTTTTTTTTTTGAGACAGGGTCTCACTCTGTCACCCAGGCTGGAGTGCAGTGGCATAATCTCAACTTCCTGCAGCCTTAAGTTCCCAGGCTCAAGCGATCCTCCTGCCTCAACCTCCTGAGCAGTTGGGACTATAGGTGTGTGCCACCATGCCCAGCTAATTTTTAAAATTTCTTGTAGAGACAAGGTCTCACTATGTTGCTCAGGTTGGTTTCAAACTCCCTGACTCCAGTCCCAAAGTGCTGGGACTACAGGCGTGAGCCACCGCGCCCAGCCTCTCTTCTGGCCAGTTCTATGTGTTTGCCTTGGTTTTTGCAAAGAAGAAATCTTCAGACTATTCTGATTTCCAGATTCCTGATTATCCCTAGTCCCCACTAGGCCATATATTTGCATAGGAGATTTTCTACCACTGAGCATCTCCATTAAAAAAAAAAATCCTGTGGTCCCTTGCTCCTCTATTTTTGCCCCAATCAGAGATTTGTCCACATGGAGTCCAAGCCTGGTTGAATGAAGAAGCCTTCTTCTTACTCGGCAACTTATGACCCATCATGGCTTTCCCAGCTATCTCATGTAGCACAAGATAAGGTATTTTTAAAAATGGGACATTAAAAAAGAGGTGGAGGGAAATGGCTCTACAAACTATAAAACAGCCACAAGTAATTTGGAAAGCAACATTAGACCACCTCTATAATTTTCTCTCTTACAGCTGTAGACACATGTTTCCATAATTTATGCTATGTCATCTTTTATTTAATGCTTATTTGAAGTGCTTGAAGGCTGGGGCCAAGTCTTCAATTTGCTAAGTGCCCACAGCTGTTTTGAAGACCTTTAACCAATGGTGACCTAGTTACTGCGATGGGACGGTGGGTGGGTCCTTAACAGAGAATGCCCTCTGCCTGCTGTCTAATCTTATTTTTTTGTTGCTGCAGCTCGTTGCCTATTGGGAGAAGACTTTCAAGATTGACCTATTCAGGCCACAGATTGGGGTGGTGAATGTCACAGATGTGAGTATCCCCTATGAAGGCTTGCTCAGGCACCCTTGGCCTGCCCTGTGTTCTGCTACACAGCCTAGATTGTGAGAGCATCTACAGGAGTCCAGTCTCTTCAGAAGAGGGCGGGGGTCCTGCTCAAGGAAACTTGCCAGTGTGTTCCACGCCTGGTCTCCAAGCCAGTTCCAATCTGTGGTTACATGGCTCCCTTCCATGGACACGTTTTCTTGCCTATGGGACCAGCCTTTCCTGAATCACTGATTTGGAACTTTCCCCTCAAGTAAACTCTCCTGTATTTACCCCCAAAGCCAAACAACAAACAATAAGGTCCTTTACAAAAGGGAACCCACACCAGGAGCCATCATTGTACAATGTGTGATGGGGCCATTGTGGCCCAGAATCCCAGCCAGGAGACAAGGCCTGCAGAAGGGAAGGAAGAAAATCATATGCGAGTAAGGGGCTTCTCCTCAGAGTTCAGGCATTGTTGAAGTGAGGGTGGGACAGGCTAGTGAGGTGCACTGGCAGAATGCGAGGAAATCTTAGATCTCAGTCCAGACATCTGATACAACTCCACCATCATAAAGCTGAAGTGGGGACAGATACAACCAGGCAAATAGTGGACAGAAAGGGATGATCACAGAGGATTATTAGAGCCATACTTAATTGAGGTAGAATCTCTTAAGAATGGGGGCCAAGTCAGGCGTGGTGGCTCATGCCTGTAATCCCAGAACTTCGGGAGGCCGAACTGGGTGGGTCACCTGAGGTCAGGAGTTTGAGACCAGCTGGCCAACATGGTGAAACCCCATCTCTATTACAAAAATTAGCCAGGGATGGTCATGGGCACCTGTAATACCAACTACTTGAGAGGCTGAGGCAAGAGAATTGCTTGAACCCAGGAGGCAGAATTGCTTGAACCCAGGAGGCAGAGGTAGCAGTGAGCTGAGATTATGCCATTGCACTCCACCCTGGGCAACAAGAGCAAAACTCCATCTCAAAAAAAAAAAAGAATGAGGGCCAGTTAGCAGTCTTTCTCCCCGTTGGTAGGTGTTCAATCACCTAGGGAACTCTACATTCATTTATTTTGTAAGCTACTTTAAAATTAATAATAATACCTAACTTTTAAAATATGCTCAAGTGAAACATTTTAAAACAGAACAGTAGAATAGAAGGTCAAAGTAAAAAGTATTTCCTACTCCCCTGACCCAACCCCTAGTCTCATTCCTAGAGGGAACCACTGGTGGTTGTTGCATGAGTATATTACCAGAAATGTCATATACATATTCCACTGGGTAATGGAATACACATTTCCTTTTATGCAACACAAACAGTGTATTACACATATCGTTTTGCTGTTTGGCATTTCCATTTAACAATGTGCACATTCCTAATAAGTGTGAGAGAGTCGGGGGGCACTCAGCACAGCTACTCAGCACAGCTACCCCTGGTCTGGCTCAGCCTTCATGCATCCACTCACTCATTCATTAATCCCTCACTGCAGGCTGACAGTGTCTGGATGGAGATTCCAGATGATGATGATCTTCCAACTGCTGAGGAGCTGGAGGACTGGATTGAGGATGTGCTTTCTGGAAAGATAAACACTGAAGATGATGATGAAGATGATGACGACGATGATGATAATAATTCTGATGAGGATAATGATGACAGTGATGATGATGATGATGAATAGCCCAACTCCAAACAATTCTGATGAAAACAAAATCACAGCTACCCACTACCATACAGACAGCACAAGGTGGCAGCAAGCAATTCTGCCCCACGCCCAACCAGCTCCTTTCCCTTTTCCATTATCTCTTTTCCCACTCCCTTTGCATCAGGAGCAGTATCATTCAGCAAATGCCTTTTCAAATGCAGCAATCCCACTTAGCAGAGACAGGAGGAAAATTATCCCCATGTTGACTGTCTTGACTGTCATGGAACAGATCTTGTTCTTTGCTGGACCATCAAGGGTCATGGCAGTGCCTGAACATGGCAGTCTGGGGTGAACAATCCCTTAACACCAGTTTATGTTCTCTTTGATTATGACAGTAACAGAACTGACAGCTTTCTAACTCACAGGCATAGAGTGACCTTATAATCAGAGCCCAGGGAAGACACATGATTAATGATTTAGTTCCCTCCATACCTCGAACATGAGTTGGAATCCCTCCTCCAGCCAAGACGATCCTTCTTAGGGAAGGCTAGCCTTGGAAGCAAACTTATAAATCATATTTTCATGGCTCTGTTAAACTTATTTCAAGTGATGGTCATTCATATCATTATGGATATTCAAGCCTTTGGATGGCTGTGGAGAGGACTTGAAATGTGTACAGTTGTCACCATCATTTCTAGTGTATTAGGAAACTGGGATGGGAGGTGGATTTGCTCTCTAAACTTCCCTCTGGTTGGTAAGTCTCACATATTCATTAGCAGGAGTGGAGGGTGGGGGAAAACTAGAAAGATGAAAGGTCTTACATTTTTCTGATGGGTTCATGTCTCTGACTGGGTCAGCTAGCTTCCTAGCCTAAGCTGGGATCTGAATACCCCTTCTCTGTAGCTGCTAGTGAGCCTTCCCATTTGGATTAAAGATTGCTTTATCCAGCAGTCAATTAACTCTCCAGTTATCAGTACTCTCACAGTTGGCCAGGGCAACAGTAATTGGAGTTCATACTGATGCCCTGAGGCACTGAAAAAAAATTCCAAAGTGCCTTCTGAGCTGTCTAAAAGTTATATTGTGCTTGGTAGTTTTAGTGTTAAGTGTGCAGTATAATTTTCTAATTTATTTTCTCAATCTTTTAGCACATGTGTAAGACACTGTACAAATTTTTTGAAAATAGAGCAATAGTTTTTGTGGAATACTAGCTAACTAATTCTGTCATTAAACTCATATTTTGAAAATATTCAGACAATGTTGAAAATCCTATCTTGATTTTTCTGACTCTGCTCATTATCATCTGGCTCCAGTCCTACCTCCTTATTTCTTCTCTATTTTCCTTTTCAGCCCCTCTTCCTCTGCCTGCTCTTTAAATGATGGTGTTTCATAGCATCTCAACTCTGCACGCTCTTCCAAAACGATGTCATCATGCCCATCAATACTATCCATGTGCTAATTACCTCCAAATATGAGTCTCTAACCATGACTCCTTGCCTTATTTTTAGACACATTCATTCAACTGCCTCTGGACATCTTGACTTCATGTTGTACAAGCACTTCAGACTCAACACAATAAAACCTGAACTCATTGCCTTCTCCCCTAAGCATCTCCTTCTCCTCTTCATGGAGTCCTAGTTTGGGTGGGTGATAGCACCATTTATCCAATTGTCTAGGTGACCTGAAGGTGCCCCTTCCCCTCTGTGCTTTGTGCATCCCTGGATCATGTCACTTATCATTTAAGGTATAACATATATTTGCATGTTTGTCCCTTCACTAAATTGCAGGCTCTTTAGAGGCAAGGAATTTATCTGAGAATCCCTAGCACTTAGCACTTTGCCCATCACAAAGTAGATACTCATTTATTGAGTTGGTGGATGAATAATTGGTTAACCAGAATACCTATAATTCCCCAGCACTATTGGGTAACAGAGCTTACAAGGTATCTTAGTCTGTTTTTATGGATACAAAGGAATAACTAAGAGTGGGTTATTTATGAAGAAAAATATTTACTTGGCTCACAATTCTGCTGGCTGCAAGACTGGGCATCAGGTGAAAGCCTTGGCTGCTTCCATTCATGGCATAAGGTAAAGGAAAACCAGTGTGTGCAGAGATCACATGGTGAGAGAGGAAGCATGAGAGAGGAGGTGCCAGCCTCTTTCTAACAACCAGCTCTCCAGGGAACTAACAGAGCGACCCACTCACACCCCACTTCCTCCAGAGAGGACATTCATCTGTTCATGAAGGCTCCATCCCATGACCCAAGTTCTTAAATCACTCCCTTTAGACCCTACCTCCTAACACTGCCGCACTGGGGATTAAATTTCAACATGGGATTTGGTGGGAACAAATATCCAAATGATAGCACAAGGTGTATTAGCAGCATTTACTTATGCAGATATAAATTGTGCACATTTTGCTTAATGACCCAAAAAAACAGCTTATCAATAATCTATCCAATGAATATCTTCGAGTCAATTGATTTCTCTAATTTCTGTCCATGCAATAGGTAAGAATTTGATTGTGTGCTGTCAAAATTCTACCGTTGAGTTTAGCAGAAAACAAGCTTTATATTTCTTTGCAAATAATCAAATTTCCTTTATATAGACCTATCTAAAATCAATTGATAATTTAACTTGAATTCCCAAGCCAATAATCAGAAAACTAATCCAATATTCACCTCCCACATCAACCCAAGGTCTGTTACTTTTCTCTCTTCTTATTTGACTCAAACACCTTTCCACTTGCTGGTTTACTCAAAAGATCTGTTTCATCTCCATGTTTTCGAGCCTGAGGATTTCATTTTTAGTTATCTATTCAAAATGTTTTCTTCACTGTAAAATGATTGACAACCAGTAGTTTTTGTTACAATGGTATTCTACTTTCCCAATCCGTCATAATTGTCTTGGTTTTTATAGAAATATGACAGGTTGTCTTGAAATTCTGAAGGTCTCAAAATTATGCAAGAGTGAAAAATGTCCCTGAAAAAGTAAGCAACTTTTTAGATTGAAATAATCACATGAAGAAAAGAAACAAGATACGATTTGATATTTCAATTTATTTTCCAAGTTTACAGTATAAAAAATGTGATGTGTAAAACATTTTACAGTGAATTGGGATGAGGTGGGGATTATACTGGAGGACCCAAAAAGGAACAAAATAACTTGGGTGACAGGTACAGTATTCCATCAGAGACACTAACTCTGTTACTGACATCACAATGAGAAGAAGTTTCATAGCATAAACCTTATGAATGTGAGTAAATGAGCTTGTACAGATGGTTGCTGGTAGTGTCATTCATTCATGTATATGCTTGAAAAATGCCTCAAAAGAGCCCACTACCCAGTTTATGCAGGAACTCACTCAGGCCTTGTCATACACATATGGTGACCGTGAGCAGAGGCTGGTTGGCAAAACTGCCTCTCCTGGTTACAATGCACAGTATTAACGAATCAGAAAGAACAAAAAAGGTCCCTGGCCACATTTGTAAACAAACAGTTATGACTCTGTCAGATAAAGACAGGTGGTTTCATCTCTGAACTTTCTAAATTGGTGCTGGACTTGAAATCAGCAAATGTAAAGTCCTTCTAACCAAAGCAATTATCAAATAATCTCCTCTCAAATAAGACCTGCCTGGCCCAGGCCTTTCTGTTTCTCTCAGTAGCATTTCTGTTGAGGAGGGGTCATCTATAATGTGAGTTAAATCACTGAGCCAGTATCTGCCCCCACCCTCATCTTTGCTGGCATCCTGCACTCTGTGCAATAGTTATGGTCGTAAATGACTGTTGGAAATCAAATTTGGTTAATCACGCCATAACTTAGGGGTCTCAGAGGAGTGTGGCATTCAATTAAAGTAAACTATTATAAAAAGAAATTATTGCCAAAGTTTAGATTTTTGTACGTTCCCTTTTTAAAGAATGATGATGAAAAGTAAGTGAATGTTCCATTACCTCTATAACTGAGGAGTGCTGATAAATGAAAAACAACGGTCGCGTCTTTCTACAAGGCCCCTAGAATGGCGATGATGTGCAACTGTCTAAATTCCCTACAACTTGAGTTGAACTAAATTTGTCACCTGCAGATCAGATGCCCAAGTCCCGTCACTAATGCCCTGAGCAACAGTCTCCGGTCCCCACAGACGAAGCTTTCTTAGGCTGAGGGCTTTTTAGAATTAAACACTCCTAAATGATGAGCAACTTTACAACAAAATGCCATGCCCACAAGTGAAAGCTCAGATAAAGATAAGCACACACAAAACCAAACAACTGTACATTCAAATAATGTTATCCAAATACCATTTCAGTGCCAAAAGAAGTGCCAAAGACACTTTTAAGATAAAAACCTGGGGTTTGTCACATTTGTCCCCAAAGCTTAAAATAATGTCTTTCTTCCACTATGACAAGGACAAAACGCTGATGTTTGTAAGCTGAGACAGACATAAATGGTAGAGTCTTGGTGCCATATTGAAAGAAACTCTTCACAGTGCTGCACCTGGCTTTAGGAATCTGTTCTTTTGTTGGACACTCTAAAACAACCCACTAAAGAGACTTATTTAATAGACAAAACAAATTGGGTTATCTACGTAGAAATGGAACAGGACCCGGGAAAACGGGACTTAAAGAGCCCTAAAATTTAATTTTATTCCGAAGTTTTACATTTCTAATCCATTGCATCTTAATTCCTAATGAGATGTCATGTGGAGAGACGTGAGCACCATCTTCCCTTTACTGTCTTCCATTGAAAGCAAACAGTAGGGCAGAAAACCATGGTTTATGCACAACTGAATCAAAACTTACTACATATGGGAATAGAGAAAAATGGTTTTCTGAGCCCTGTTTTACCTCTGCGCTGTCCAAAGTCTTGGGGGCAAGTGTGGGAAAAACAGTGGGACGCAAACTGCTTGCTGAGAACACCTATATCAAGGAGGCCAGGCCAGGGACTCCGGCTAGAGATCCCCCCAGGATGGGGCACAGCCCCTCTCACTTCAACCAGGGAAGAAGGCCGGGGCATAATGTTGCCATGGCACCAGAGAGAGGCCAGGTCAAGACCCTGCCTACCTCCCTTCACCCAAGGCCGAAGGCACGCATCTTGCCCGAGCCAGCAGAGTGGGAGCAGGTGGGGCCAGACAAAAGCAAAGGCGGGTTGCCAGAACAACAGCATCCCTGTCTTGCAGCAGGTGCAACACTGGCAGGGCTGGGTTTTCCAGAAGGAAGGGGGATTCTCAAGTTCTTTCCATCAAATATCCTAAGATATTTGCTAGCATAGTGGAGAAGCTTTCCAAGGGACAAGGTGTAAATCCAAAGTGAAAGAAGAGATCCTGCCTCCCAGTGAACTCCCACGCCAGGTTCTAGTTCAAGGATGTGTCTCTAGGTCCTTCCTCAACATCCAGAAGCGCCAAATCATTTAGACCATACTTCAAGGTACAGTGGACTGAGGGCTTAGAATCAAACATCTAGTTTGAAATTCTGTTAACCAGCCATGAGACCTTGGACAAGCCCCTTCCTCTCTCATCTTCCTTTTTTCACCTGAAAATCCAAGATAACTCCTATCTTGAAAGAATGTGGGGATAACAAGGCTGTGTGGAACACGGACTGTAATATACAATACCTGATAAATGTGTTAGTAGCCCTTCCTTTCTTTGACCAAAACATGTTTTCTCAAAATGTGATCCCAAACTGAATTTTCTGAGCATACACTTGGTTAAAGCTCAATGCAGCCATTTCAACAGTGTCTAAACTATCTCATTTCACTACTGCACTGAATACCAATCAAGAACGGTGGGCGGAAGAGCAATTCTTATTTTATTTATAATGATATATGACCACAAGTTTACATAGTAGTAAATTCACAGTAGTGATTTTTTTGTTTTTTGGTAACAAATCCATAAATCACAAACACTACCCAGAAATACTTAATTCACTTTACAATCGCAGGGTCTCTGCTGCAGGACTATTTAAATAAATATGCTAACATTTCTGTGCTACTTTAACTAACTTATCACTTTTTAAAAATAAAGCCCAGTTTTTAAGTTACCTTAAGAAATATCTAGTAAGGCTTCCAGGGTAGTGAAGTTTGTGCAGTAATTTTCTTAGATCTTGACCTTTCTTTGTTTGTTTCTTGCTGTTTTCAGAGTCCTAAAGCAAGAAAGAGTTTAATGGACTTGCCTGCAGGACAGCAGGCTCCCCAGAAGACAGTGCTGTGCTAAAGCCATTTACTCTAGGGGGAGAAGCCAGTGTCAGTGAGGGAAAGGAATAAAGCAGGGGAGGGAAAAGTCACTGGTTTAGAGTGACCTCCCCAAACACAGGGTTATTAGGTAATCTCTCAAACACAGGGGACTGCAGAAACACAGACACCCTCACACACTCAGCTATCTACACATTCACACGTATCTGTTGAGCTATGCACCTATCTGCTACAGATAACACAGATGTTAAGACGTCTGACATGTAAATGTGCTATCCATGGGGTAATACACTCAGAGAAATGCTCATGTATATGGAAATAAAAACGCACAAACAAATATGCATTCCTACCTAGGGATACTTACACAGCAGGGCCCAGATTGGAAGGTAAACCAAGGACTCACTTTTGTTGGTTTCACTGAGTGGCTGGAACATTCACTCAGTACGTGGGTTGGAGTGGCAAGGTAATCAATTTCTGTCAGTCCAATATGCTGGTAGCATCCCACAGAGCTACAGCCCTTAGGTAAATACATGCACTCGAAAGTGATTATGAGAGGCAAAATGGGAGAGAAATCTACCACCAACTACTCAAGAGAGGGGAGGGGTGAGCACTTCATCCGTATCCAACACACACCTGCACAGCCAGTCTCTCCATTAAAAAAGGAGTCCCAAGCCCCAGGCAATGTACTACAACACAGCAAACACACCAGGTCACCTGCCTCTTACCATTTGCTATAAAGAACTTGTCTTCTATGTAGATGTCAAAATGGAAGAACAGAGGCGGGGGTGGGGGAAGGGAGGTGATGAGGGTTGGGCAAAAAATTGGTGGTCAAGTATTTTCTCTAGGGCTTACTTTATGAATTTTAGCCAAAGTATTATGCATTTGACTTAACATTTTGATAATGCAAAGGATTGATGAACTATATAGCTTTAAAATCCTCTCTGAGAATGCATACAGAACTTTTTAACATTCAGTTCATGGACTATAAAAATTGTCCTATCTTCAAAAGTACACATTTAAAAACAAATTGTCTACCAGTTAAAACATCACCAGGGAAGAGGGCAATCTCAGACATAGACTCCTCACTAAGTTCTTTAACACTCAATGCTCTAATTTTAATAATGTAGGTTGAAAATTATAAAAAAATCTATAAACATTTAAGGCAAATGAAATCCTGTCTCCTATAATATGAACGGATGTTCTACTAGCCTTAGGGCAAAGTTTACCCCCTTTTAAAAAGAATAGCCTACCAGTTCCAAGAATTGAAATAAAAACGCATTGTGTTCAATTGTGGGATGCAGCTTTCTGAAACCTTAAATCTTTTAAATGTCATTTACATTGTTCCCACTGCAACAGTAACTCAAGCTATAAAGAGGTTGAAAGTGCAAAGGCTTTACAAAGATCCTGCATTTTATTTTGTTATTCTTTCAAAAAGAACTCAATACAAAGTCAATGTAAAAAAATCAATACTCAATTTAAAATAGAAACAGTAATTTCTGAACGTCTGACATTCTCCTATGCAAAGACTGGGAGAAAGAGGAAGGGGCAGAGAGAAAATAAATTCTTTAATTTAAACTTTTCTTCACCCTGCTGGGAATGCACATGCCAGAGCAAATGAATCCAGCTTAACCCCTTCTGGACTGGTCATTTAAGATAGGGTTGGAAGAACAGTATTTTAGAATGGTGATGAACAGTGTCATTATTAACTATATGTATATACACTTATGGCACTTGGAACTGCTCTGTATCCATGATGTAGCAACCTCTGACACAGCCCGTCTCACACTTGCCATCCCTTACCCCATCTCCCAAAATATTTCCTGAGAAAGACATTATAAGGAACTTCCAGTTTGAAGGGATCTAACAGCAAAAACTAAGAACAAAACACCATGGTTCCATGGTATGTGTTTTTTATAAACAGAACCACATAGTTGAATAGTACATCTTGGCTCCCTGCCACACCTATGGGCTCCCCCTTCCTTCTTCTCCAGCATGTCTTTTCAAGCTGAAGGCTGGTGATTGAAGAATGTTGTTTACTTTTTCAGGTACAGGTGTATTACAAAGATCCAAAGCCAATTTTGATTTTTACAATGACACAAAATACTGTACCACTTGTGGAGTGCATGAAGCAGTAAGGGAGTAAGGGGGTGTGCACACATACAAAGAGTCACCCTGTACTACAGCAAGGTGGCTGATTACCCAAAATACTGGGAAAAACAAGAGTGAACACTTTCAAAGGTTTGTTGCAGATATAGGAAGGCAAATGGAGGCAAAGGCAGCCCAGTGCAAGAGGTCCGGATGGGGCTCCTGAAGGAGTTCCCCTGCAGCAGGGCTCCGCCAGGATGGCTCCTCTGCCCACAACCCAGTGTCTGCTCCCCCAGGGCCAGGGGAAAGCCCACTGAAATCAGCTGTGTTTAACAGACAGACCACAGGTGAATCTTTCTGGACAAGAAGATGGGCTCCCTACTCTCCTTTCCCCAAACTCTGTAGAGTGTCCACTTTCCTTCTCCCCACTTTATCAGCAACTAAGAGTGGGAGCAAAAACCAGCCCCCTTCCTGGTCCTGAGTGGCAGAGGCAATGAGTTGCACAGTGACTGTGGTCAGAAAACACAGGGACCGGAGAGCAGCAGTTGCCAGCATGGTTGGCATGGTTTGGTCTCCCTTGGCAGGGCAGCTTGCTATAATCTTGGGGAGGACTTACCTCCCCAGGAAATTAAGTGGCTCCAAGTTGCACCTGCCAATCCCAGAGTCACAGTGTTAGTCTCCCCTGGTTGGTGTAGAGCAGTGGGGAGGAAAACTGGGCAGTGTGGGGCTCCTGCTGCAGCCTAAAGGGGGCATTTCCGCTGCCTGCTCTCCCTGTGCTTTCCCTGCTGGGCACCCCGCACTTCAATATGGAAACAATGCTGGGACCGACTTGAGTCTTCACAAAGAGCTGGAGGGCACACATGGAGAGCCAGGGCTGCCAGCCAGGTGGGGACAGGACGGCATGGAGGCCAGGTGGGCAGCTGCAGGGCTGGGAAAGGGCTACCTGCTTCAAGCCAGTAGAGGGGTGGGATCAGAAACAGGGCGTGTAGGTTTTCTCTTTGGGAAAAAAACAAAATCAAACCACTTAATAGCTGTAAACGACAGTGCACATTTTTTGTTGTGATCTTTCTCTGAAGAACCTAAGGCAACAAAGAACAAAGACGAAGGCAGGTATCTCCTGAACTGCCTACGACTTTCGTGGGTGATGTGATACTGGACATTAACATACACAAATACATATGTGGACGTGTCGTGACTGGTTTCCTGAAACAGAATAAAGATATGTCCCCTGGAAGTCTACAAGTGGGCTGACCAGAAGCAACGGGGGACGTGGTACTGGACGAAAGGCAGGAACTAGTTGTTGTAAGGCGAGGCTCCCAAGAAGCACCAGCTCCACTTTGGTTTACAGCTGTAACAGAAGCTCCAGGGAACGGCTTCTTGAGAAGTCTCATCGACAAAAGTCAGATGTCATCAGTCACTTTTTCTCAGGGTGGACAACCCCTGGTTCCTTCCAAATAAAGTGCAGATGGTCAAAGGATACTGGTCAATCATCTGCCAGTTTCAGTCAGCAATGACGAATTTTTTAAAAAAGACACCCCTCTGGCATAGATATATATCTCTCTATATATTTTCTTCTTTTTTTTTAATAAAGCCACAAATATAGAACTTTTAAACTGATGTCTCAGACTGTAAGCGAAGGACAAATTTGTGAGATTTGGGGTCTATGAACTCTTCAGAGAGTATGATGAATGGAATTTTCTTCACATTGACTACGAGGCTGAAGTCCAAGCACTTAAGGACGAACACAATTCCATCCCGTAATCCATTAGTCACAGCCTCGTCACTGACAAGCCTCCACTGTGTAGAGAGCCAGCGGTCCTTGTCATACTGCAGGGTGGGGCCCGCAATGAGGTACCGTTCTAGGAAGGCCTGGAAGCAGAGGAGAAAGGCTATTAGGGAAGAACAGCTCATTTTAAGGGCAGTCCTGGCTAGGTGGCTAACCACTCTCACACCTATAAAGAACTTTTTCCAAATAAACCAGCTTAGACCAGAGCCCAGCTCATCACACTGAATTCCCATCAGATCCTCACAACTGAGTCATTACTGGGGAGGGAAGACTTCTTGGACTTCTTCACTCCCCTTTACCTCCTACCCACCAAGGGCAAGCATAGTGGTACCCATGGAGGGGAGGGAAAATGGGGTGGCTGGGGTCAGTGTCTGGCTGGAAGCCGTTACGGCTGCATCACTCCATTCTTAGGGTATGGCCCTACTGGACGTGTTTCTCCATGTCTTCCTCCTCCTGAACCAAACATTTCTCAGGGCCAGGGCCATGTCGGGCCCAAAGGAGCAGTCAGGAAATACGAGCTGAATATATTTGCATGAACAAGAATGCATGACCTACCACTTATTGGCAGTGATTCTGCACAAGTCATTTACACTCTCTATTAGTGGATGCAGTGACACTACCTGAGTCACAGGGCTGCCATGAGGATGAAAGTGTTAGCTCTCAAAAAGCACTCATAGTAATGCCTGGCATGGTAAGCAAGCAATGGTTATTCCATGTTGGGCTACGTGGGCACACGGCCAGTCCAGGAGATGCCCAGGCCTGATGCCTCCTTCCCTCTCCTGAGTTCTCTGCTCCAGTGGCACCTGGCTTGATAGAGTTCTGATACATGTGCTGTTCCTCCAGCTAAACACTGTCATTCAGCTCATTCTTCTCTGCCCTTCAAATCTTCTTAAGCCTCCTCTCTTGAACCTCTCAGGCAGATTAACATGTGCTCCTCCAGGTTCCTGTAATCACTGACTCTCGTGTGACCCTTTACTTTCAAAGTGATCGCTGACTTTCGTGTCCGCTCCCCACACTACACTTCACTCTCTTGAAGGGCAGGAAGTATGTTTTTTTTTTTTTTTAATTTGAATTTCTAATGTGCGTAGCACATACTAGGAGTTCAACAGCATGTGAATTAAATCAAATAAATACACTGATTTAGCCATAAGGGGAAGGAAGAATGAAATGAGCCAGTAATACAGATAGAAACATACTGGAATATATCAATCAGGTCCCAGACAGAGTCAAGAACAGATTTTGTTTTGTTGAGACAGTCTCACTCTGTTGCGCAGGTTAGAGGTGGCAGAATCTCAGCTCACTGCAAACTCCGTCTCCAGGTTCAAGTGATTCTCTTGCCTCAGCCTCCTAAGTAGCTGGGATTACAGGCACATGTCACGACACCTGGCTAATTTTTGTATTTTTAGTAGAGATGAGGTTTCACCATGTTGGCCAGGTTGGTCTTGAACTCCTGACCACTAGTGATCTGCCTGTCTTGGCCTCCCAAAGTGTTGGGATTACAGGCGTGAGCCACTGCGCCCGGCCAAGAACAGTTTTTAACTAGTATCCTCTTTTTATTTTTGAGGCAGAGTTTCGCTCTTGTTATCCAGGCTGGAGTGCAATGGCATGATCTCAGCTCCCTGCAGCCTCTGCCTCCCATTTCAAGTGATACTCCTGCCTCGGCCTCCTGAGTAGCTGGGATTACAGGCATGCACCACCATGCCTGGTTAGGTTTTTTTTGTATTTTTAGTAGAGATGGGGTTTCACCACGTCGGCCAGACTGGCCTCGAACTCCTGACCTCAGGTGATTGATCTGCCTCAGCCTCCCAAAGTGCTGGGATTACAGGTGTGAGCCACTGCACCTGCCCTGGTATCCTCTTTTATTCACACCCTGCTGCTACTGCCAGGTATATTTTTCATGTGGAGCATCTATTGTAAGGCAGAAAGTAAGGCCTTGCATACTCTCACACTTCCAATATAAATATAGCACTTATAAATCATAAGAAAAAGAAAATAACTCAACAATTGGAGAAATGAAACTGAAACAATAATTTTATAGAAGAATAAATATTATTGGAAAGTTAGCATATAAAAATTTTTCTATCGGAAGGGCGCGGTGGCTCACGCCTGTAATCCCAGCACTTTGGGAGGCCGAGGCAGGTGGGTCACGAGGTCAGGAGATTGAGACCATCCTGGCTAACATGGTGAAATCCCCTCTCTACTAAAAATACAAAAAAAAAAAAAATATTAGCTGGGTGTGGTGGCGGGCACCTGTAGTCCCAGCTACTTGGGAGGCTGAGGCAGGAGAATGGCGTGAACCTGGGAGGTGGAGCTTGCAGTGAGCCGAGATAGTGCCACTGCACTCCAGTCTGGGCGACAGAGACTCCATCTCAAAAAAAAAAAGAAAAAAGAAAAAAAAGTTGTTCTATAACATTATTAACTAAAGATATATAGGCTGGGTGCGGTGGCTCACGCCTGTAATCCCAGCACTTTGGGAGGCTGAGGCGGACAGATCACAAGGTCAGGAGATCAAGACCATCCTAGCCAACATGGTGAAACCCCATCTCTACTAAAAATACAAAAATTAGCCAGGTGTGATGACAGGCGCCTGTAGTCCCAGCTACTCGGGAGGATGAGGCAGGAGAATGGTGTGAACCTGGGAGGTGGAGCTGGCAGTGAGCCGAGATGGCGCCACTGCACTCCAGGCTGGGCGACAGAGCTAGACTCCATTTCAAAAAAAAAAAAAAAAAAAAAAAAAGAAGAAGAAATATAAATTAGAAGAATTAAAACTAACTTCCTCCTCTTAGATGGGCAATGATTTAAAACAATAACATCCAATGCTCCCGAGTATGTGGGAAATAATAAATCTCAGATGTTAGAGGCAAAGCATGCAAAAGGAACACCCCTTAGGAAGGCAGTTTGGTAGGATCTACAACGCTGACCTGGCTTTTCCTCTACTTGAAACCTAGGCTTCAGAAATACTTGTACAAATACATATGTAAAAAAGCATTCACCTCAATGTTGTTTAAACCAGGGGTTGGCAAACTTTTCCATAGATGTAAATATTTTCAGCATTTCAAGCCATATTCTGTCACAACTACTCAACTCTGTTGGTGCAGAGTGAAAGCAGCCATAGGTGATACATAAATAACAGGGCATGGCTGTGTACCAATAAAATCTGATTAACAAATACAACCAGCCCCTAGCTTTGACTAATGAAAACTCTTAATCCAAATGTGCATCAACAGACAATCAGTTGAATAAATCATGGTATTTGGTAGAATAAGATGTAGCTATTACCAGAAATGAGTTTTATCTGTAGTTAGATCTGTATGAGTAAGATCTATATGTATTGACTTGGAAAGACAGCCAAGGGATAGCTTTAAGAAAAAAAAGCAAAGTTTTATATATCTATATCTCTCTACATATATAAAGATAATATACATCATATAGAGAGATGTAGTATGTAAATCTCTATCCATCTATGAATGATATATATAGGCTATCAATCAATCAATCAATGATATATATAGGCTGGGGCAGTGGCCTGTAATACCAGCACTTTGTGAGGCTGAGGCAGGTAGATTGCTTGAGCTCAGGAGTTCGAGACCAGCCCGACTAACATGGCAAAACCATGTCTCTACCAAAAAAAATACAAAAATACGAAAATTGCCAGGCATGGTGGCATGTGCCTGTGGTTTACACACACAAACACACACACACACGCACACACACAGAGATTGAGAGAGAAAGAAAGAGCAATGACCTTATTTCTGTTTTGTTTTCCCAATTCAGCATAAAAAACATCCACAGATATTTGAAAGAATATATACCAACTCCTTATCCGTAAAAACTGTTTTGGGGCGGGGGATGAAAACTTCATTTTCCGCATATGATACTTTTCTTCAATGTTTGGATTTCTATGCCAAAAACAGCTATCATTTTTAATTCAGAAAAGTATAAAATTTTTAAATGAAACAAAAAGCAACCAGGAAACTGTCTAAAATCTTGTAAAAAGAAAAACAACTGTTTTGGTTCTACATGGTACAAGCCATCATTTTATACCTGCAGACATATTTTCCTCATTTGCAACCACAGTATTCACATGTTTCTGAATTCTATTTCCTGTAACTTAGTATTCTAACAGATTCTTTCATGATTCAACAGGTGATACACCATAATTTATAAGCCACTGTTATGTTTTAAATTATTTCCCTTGTGGAAGTATTACAGATTGTTTTGCAAAACACCACCTTTGTGTATAATCATGTGTATACATTATTGTATTAAATAGCTTTCCTAGGAGAGAGATTAGTGAGTCAATACAGAAAACTTTTTGGTTTCTTACTATTTCTACATTGCTTTCCTAAGGGTAGTTACTGGTTGACAATGTAACCAGCAGGATACACATATAGTGCAGCGTATAAACAGAGGTCCTTATAAAAAACAGCTACCAAATGTTACACGCGTGCCACATGCCAAGCTCATCTACTCTCTACCATGCAATTTACATGCCATGTTGCTATATTTAATGTAATTCTTACACAACAACCCTGTCAGAGAGGTATTATTATTATCCTCATTGATACAAGAGCAAACAAGTGTAGAGGAACTGAAAGAGTTAATTCATGTGACGTACTTAAAACACTACCTGTCATATGAAGAGGCCAGACTAAATTGCTATTATTACTATTGGTAAAAATAATGCTATTGCTTTGTCAGGCATTTTGGGCGTTACAGAGTTAGTTTTACCAAATGGTCTTTTAGATTATGGTATTTAGCACACTTTAGGGATATTACAAGAAACAGACGTGTATCTAATAGAAGGTAGAATAATTTGAGCACAGTCACAAACCAATTAAGTGGTGGAGCTAGGATTTGAACCCACCTCTCTGTAGAGAAGTCAATTGCTATATCTTTACTCTATTTTGCCTCCTTGGCCACAACCCTCTATTAGATACCTGGCTGTTTCTTGTAACACTCCTTAAGGTGTCCTAAATATCGTAATCTAAAAGACCACTCAGTAAAACTCATTCTGTAATGCCCAAAATGCCTGATGGCATTTTTTTTTTTTTTTTTTTTTTTAGATGGAGTCTCACTCTGTCGCTCAGGCTGAAGGCTGAAGTGCAGTGGTGCGATCTTGGCTCACTGCAAGCTCTGCCTCCTGGGTTCATGCCATTCTATTTTTTACCAATAATAATAAGAACTATTTAGTCCATCCTCATCATATGACAGGTACCGTTTCAAGCACTTCACATGAATTAACTCTTTCAGTTCCCAAAACATACAAATGAGATAGTTACTAGTATTATCCTAACCAATTAACAGGTTAGGAAACTGAGGCACAGAGCTATTGCCATGTGCCCAAGGTTATGCATCTAGTTGGTGGAGGAGCCAGGTTAGAATGAATCAGTTCAGCTCCAGAGTCCATAATGCACCCCTAATCACTATTCTGTACTGTCTCCAATCACTATTCCATACTGTCTGCAAGTGAAATTCTCTCCTCTGTTAGAATCCAGAGGCCTTCAAAAGGCATATTTAAAAAAACAATTGTACTAACATGGCATAAAGTAAGTGAGAATCACGAATTCTTATTACTTGACATTTTAGAGAAGCCTTTCGATTTTATCACTTCTAGTAACACGTAAAATTCAACTGGCCAAGCTCAGTGACAAGCCAGGATGACGGTGGCAGAGCCCGCCCGGAGCAGCGCACCTTGGGGGTCATGCCGTTGGTGATGCAGAAGGCCAGGTGCTGCAGGATGCTCTCCATGCTGTGGTAGTGCTGCTGCCGGGTGGTGCGCAGGTACTTCTGGAGAGCCCTGGCCATGGAGGGGAAAATGGCCTGGGCGGCCTCCCTAGGGTCCATCACCTCCCCTGGGGCTTTCTGCTGCTCCTCGACCTGGAGACGCTGAATGTGGATGAAGGCCTCTTCCACTGCAACCACCAGCCTAGAAGGTGATGCAACACTAAGTAATTAGGATGGTGCCTGCCACAGGGTGTGCGAATAGAATGCCACTTGTCCACCCTCCTGTGGCCTGACCTGCCAACATATTCAAGGCCCAATCATGCTGCTTGCATCCTTCCTTAGCTGTCCCCCAGAAGGTGGAGAGGGAGGAAGGGAGAAAGAAAAGCAACAGCAAAAATAACATGTGGAACAGGGGCCCCAGGCGTCGGGGGGAAGGAGCCCCAGGACTGGGAGATGAATTCTGTTCTCAATTCTGTCACCAATGAGCTTGGGAAATGTACTTAAGTCCTTTTTTCATTTCTGCAATGGTTAGATGAAAAGAGTTCTAAGGCCTCTCCAACTGGCTATAAAAGGCTCTGTACAGAGAGAGGTGGTTGGTGGTGCAGAAGCAGCCCTGCAAAGAAGCAGAGCTGCGTGCTCCCTGGTCCAGCCACCCACACTAGCAGCCCCTGGGAAACAGGAAGAGGCACAGCACACATGATGGAATGCACCTCTGTCCCCTTCAGTGAATATGGCCTGATGGTGAACACCAGCAAGGGTCCAGGGGTGCAGAACAGGCCCACTCAAGTGTGGGCAGGGGGCCAGGAGCACCAGCACCACCCAGGAATCTGTTAGAAATGCCATTTCTTGGGCCCAACTCCACACCTACTGAGTAGGGCTTTTGCAGGCAGAGCCCGGAACCTGCATCCTGTATTTGAACAGCCCTCCCAGTGATGCTCATACATCCTTCAGTTTAAGAAACACTGGAGCAAGGTGCACTCCAAAGGTGTCCCCACAGGTCATGTTTTTAAACAGAAACCTCAGACTAGTGGTAAAAAAGGAAAGATTAAAAGTCTGTAAGAGGCCGGGCATGGTGGCTCATGCCTGTAATCGCAGTACTTTGGGAGGCTGAGGCAGGCAGATCACTTAAGGTCAGGAGTTTGAGAACAGTCTGGCCAACATAGCAAAACCCTTTCTCTACTAAAAATACTAAATGTTAGCTGGGCATGGTGGTGGGCGCCTGTGATCCCAGCTACGTGGGAGGCTGGGGCATGAGAATCGCTGGAACCTGGGAGGCAGAGGTGACAGTGTGCCAAGATCTTGCCACTGTACTCCAGCCTGAGCAACAAAGTGAGATTCTGTCTCCAAATAAATAAATACATAAAAAAAAAATAAAAATTTAAAAGTCTGTAAGAGGGTACTGGCATCAGGAGGGCAGTATACCTTGCTTTCCGCTTCTTTACTCGCCGTTCATGTTCAGCCTCTTCGTAGTACAACTCATTGTGGCTTGAGTCCCTGCGCCGAGCAGCTGCAGCAATCATGGCCCGGGACTGGCCAGTGGCATTGTTACTGGGGCCTTTGGGGAAAGGACAGTGAAAGAATAGTGTTAATACCACGAGGCTGGGAAACAGAGCAGAAAACTAGTACCGCAATCTGTCAATGTTGTCTACCCACCCCCTATGAAACACACATACACAAATCCTAAAGGTCACTTCCCAGGAGGGTGAACTGTGCCCCAGATCCGCATTCACTATGTCCAAGGCAAGAGAGCAGAGGAATCTCCCCAAACCCCAATCTGGTCAGTGGAAATGGAAAAAGAACTCAGAAGGGGATGAAGAATGCTTGACAATTAAAATGTTGGCCAAAAACAACACACAGAGTGTGCTGAAGATGTTACCATCTGTTACATAAAGTTTCAGTTTGGCCATAAGGACAGCTGGGACATCAAATTTCAGCAACAAAACAATGAGACAGAATGAGAGGGATGGGGAGAACAAGGACAGACAGACAAAAAAGAAAGTCAAAGGACATGAGACACTGAATCTACAATGGAAAGCAAGCTATGCTGGAATGTCACGGCAGCTACAACTTTTACAGGAAATACCAATATTAATGACCCATTAATGAATACAGACTCAGAAGTCCTGTCCTGTCCTAACCACTGACCACCTTAACTTTTCAGAAACATAGGCAGATTTCTGGCTTTCTTATGGATGATCTACTTGGCTGGTGACTTGGTTTCACTAGTGGGAATCTTTGCTAAGTTTTCAGATCACAGATTAAATTTATCAATCCTTCAGGCTTCGTGAGGGAGCTCACACCTCATATAGCCAAAAAATAAACAATTACATAACTGGGAGGATATTACCACCAAAAATTGACACTGTATATAAATCACTTGACTTGTTGACAATATAATCCTCTCCGAGGGTTTGCAAAGTTCTTGCCCTCACCCAATGTACCCAGTAAGAAATGACACCGCATCCTGTTTCTTGCACTTAACCATCTGATACCCTGAAACATAGCTTGGACTTACCCAGCCTGGCCTCCAGCCTCCTGCCACCCACTCAACTCCGGCTCCTAGCCACGAGTAAGAAGTGCCTGTAGGTATCTCACCAGATGCCTGAACGACTGAGATTTCTAGTCTTAATGATTTAGGTAGCTTTCTGAGTCTGTGGGTAATGTGCACAAATTTTGAAAAGCAACCCTTTCCTAATAGCTTCCAATATAAGGTGAGCCTGGCAGAAGGCAGGAAACACACACCACTGCTGTTTTCAATCATAAAATCCCAAAATGAACAGGCTTCCCACATAGGTAGATAGTAAATCAACACTTCTCTAAAAATGTGTCTGCCTACATAAAATACAGAAATTGTTCTGAAACGAGAATGTACCATAAAGGTAGGCCCAGTGAGGAAGCAGAACCAAACGTACCATGAAGCTTAAATAGTCACCCAACTGTGCCCCTATGAGCACTGCAGACACCCTTTCAAGGCACATACCATCTACATTGTAGACTTTCAGCCCGGCCATGTGCTTGGCTGCTCGGAATTTGGAGGCTGTTAGGAGGTTTGGGTTATAGATGGTGAAATCTTTGTAGTAATTTTCTAGGACCACCAGTGCTGCTCGTTGGATACTGAGAAAAAAAGAACAAAATTAACGCAAAGCTTTTTCACTGAATATGCAGGTCCTAAATGAAAAATCCTCTTTTAGAGTCAGGTCAAGGAACACAATATCAAAGATAATCTCATACAGAAGTCCACTGGGTTCTACCACACCTCTGGTCTCCAGGATGAGAACTTAAAGCTGAAACTAAGCCCCATGGCCAAGTGGCTTCTGTGCCCTCTCCTGGACCTGTGATTAGCCGCATCCCATCTAGCCCTTTGTTGAAAGAGGAAGAAGTTATAACTCATAACTTACATTTAGTTTTAGGCACCCAAGAACTTTTTCTATTTTTCCTCGGTTTATAAAAGAAGAAACTGAGGAACCCCCCAAAAGGGCAAGAGGCTTACTAATGGTTGCAGGGCTAATAAGTGAAAGAACAAAGTATAGATTCATGTTTCTAAGGTCCTCATTCAAGGTTTTGTCCCGTAGGCCTCGGTGCCCCTGGGTATGAGGAATCCTGGAACTTAGGTTTTATACAGACCAGAACAACTGCAGCCATCCAGGGCAGAGTGTACTTAAGAGGGCCTCAGCCGGGCACGGTGGCTCATGTCTGTAATCCCAGCACATCGGGAGGCTGAGGCGGGTGGATCAGGACTTTGAGACCAGCCTGACCAATATGATGAAACCCCCTCTCTATTAAAAATACAAAAACTATCCAGGCGTGGTAGCACATGCCTGTAATCCCAGCTACTCGGGAGGCTGAGACAGGAGAATCACTTGAACCTGGGAGGCGGAGGTTGCAGTGAGCCAAGATTGCGTCATTGCACTCCAGCCTGGACAACAAGAATGAAATTCAGTCTCAAAAAAAAAAAAAAAAAAGAGGGCCTCCACTGAGACCACCTGATCTTTCTGGGTCCCCCTGCCCCTTGGACTGCTATCTCTGGCCTTTGGCAGAGGGGTATGAAGGTGACTATCCATGTTCTGATATTCTAGGTCTCCAACCTATCCTCTGCTTGGTCGTCAGAGAGCAGCAGGAGAACAAAGAACAGGTACCATCAACAAGTGGGAGAGAGGATGTGAGAGGGCACTTACAATTGGAAATGAGTCTAGACAGCAAAAGAATATGCTCTTGGTCTACAGTGCATGACACTTGCCACTTTGAAGAACACCTTGCAATGATACAGCAAGGGTTTGCACATACCTGATTCTCATTTCACCCTCATAGTCATTCGAGGTAAGAAAATTGAGGCTTAAAAATCTATGACCTGCACAACAGCATGCAGTCAGTAAGTAGGAGACCTGGAACTCTGATATGATTTACAAACCTCCAAGTTGGGCTTTCCGGTAACATGCAGCCTCTGTGCAACAGTGTACGTGCTGACATCTCCAACCACCACCATGTTAAATACCACAGATATATTTTTATCTTGCCCTTTAGATTTTCCTTTCTAGTACTCTGCTAAGCAGATCGGCTTACAAGGATTATTTGCAGTAGCCGGAGCACCAGGACGGGGCTCCCTTTGATTCCTGGATGACCGCACTGTGTTCCAACACTCTCAGGGTGGCTCAGGGATCTTCACTTCACACCAAGGCAAGGGAGTTCCCAAACCATCCGCTGGAAATTCTGTCGACCCACCCCTTTGGCTCCCCTTGGAGCTCCGCTTCAAGACTTTAACAGAGTTGAATCTGGAAGTCAGTCAGCTAACCTGCTTAAGAGTAGAATCACGGCAAAGCTTTCTGAGTTATATCCCCGGCAGTGCCTGCATTCAGTTGGTACTTAATGTTGTCCTAGATAATGTACAGTCATGTGAGGCAGGGGAACACTATCAGGGGAAATCTGGTGAGACCAACTTTGCATAATGGAAGTAAAGCTAAGACTCCTAACAGCAAATCTGCATTTCAAAAATTTTGATCATTCAATTAACTCAGTTGCTCACTCGTCATTCCATATTTGAGTGCCTGTGTCTGCTAAGTCCTGGGAATATCAAGATAGACAGAAGGAGCTCCTCCTTAGTCAGTACATGGAGCATGAACCCCATGACAGTGAGTGTGCTCTCATGCTGGAACACGTGGGTCTAAGTAACCATGGAGAAGAGCTTCTGGCTGCCTGGGACAGGGTGCAGCCTTCCTGAGGAGGTGGCCTTGTGTGGAGATTTGTGTGTCACGAGAGCTCTTCCTGCAGAAGTCCACTCTGCTTGCCCTGAAAGTCTCACCTAGCAATCTCCAAGTCAATGTGGCTCCAACCCCGTCCTTGCCCCCTGTCCACGGCATTCTCCAGAGAGGCAAGTGTTTTTTTTATTCCTACCCCATCCAGATATTCATCGCAGCCCTCTCCCTGCTCTCTCTCTCTACACACATACACACACACACACAGACACACACACACACACAGACACACACATACACAGACACACACACACACACTCTCTCCCTGGTGTGCCTAGCTCAGCTCTCAGCCCTGTGTGTGCCTTTTCCGGAGTGCCTGGGCTTTGGGAGGCAAGGAGCCCCTCTGCATGGCTGTAAGACTCAGTTTACACACACACACCCACTAGGGTTCAAACCTACTTCATCCCCTCCTCTAACGATACAGAAACATCTCCAGGCCCCCGGATTCCCAATAGAAAAGTATTACCTTGATCTAAATTTAAAAATTAAAAGGCAATCATCAGAAGTTCTCCTCAGAACCATCTCCAACTCAAAACTGTCTCGTGGTTGCTGAGTTTTGGTTTTCTGTTCAGCGAGGCTGCGAGGAGGGGCCAAGGGAATCCCACTAATTCAGCTGGGGCGGGTGAGGGGATGGCTGGGTCGAAGCCTCCTGGCTGTGTCTCTCACCCTCCACCCTGTGAGTGCGATGCACTGCCCCGAGCAGTGGCTTCTGTCTCCAGCAGGGCTCCTGGCCCACTGCCTTCCAGCATGGGGCCTCAGCAGATGCTCTCCAAATGGGCCAGCTCTCCAAATGAGCCAAGTCCACAGCCTACCTGACAGCCCCCTCAGAGCAAAGTCCTGGTGTCCCAGGAAGTGCCCAGGGTGGGGGTGGGTGCCGTGAGATGCCAGCCCTGGGTGTCACAGGCACAGCTCTCACAGTCTTCCTAAGGAGTGAGAGCCTTTGCTCAAAAATACCAAACAAAGGGAAAGTGCGGGCGTCCTGCACTCCCTCTGGCTCTGCCCTCTCAGAGAAGCAACGGGATGACTCAGAGCCTGGCCAGCTCCCAGGCTGAGAAGCCAACGCTGGAGCTGAAGGGATCTCAGGGAGAAGTTGATAAACACCTGCAAGAGTGTGCATGCTCTCACCTACAGAGGATGGTCTGTCTGATGCCCAGCATATCTAGCAATATTAGGGAATGAGAATTTCCAAGTAACTAAATAAACACATAACTCAAGTGCACGACTTAAATAAAATGGTTGTGACCTTTTGGGATAAAATCCAATATGCCTTTCTTCATCTTTTATTTTTTGAGACAGTCTCCCTCTGTCACCCAGGCTGGAGTGCAGTGGCACAATCTCGGCTCACTGCAACCTCCACCTCCCAGGTTCAAGAGATTCTCCTGCCTCAGACTCCCAAATAGCTGGGACTACAGGCACGTGCCACCACGCCCAGCTAATTTTTATATTTTTAGAAGAGATGGGGTTTCACCATGTTGCCCAGGCTGGTCCTGAACTCCTGAGCTCAAGTGATCTGCCCACCTTGGTCTCCCAAAGCTCTGGGACTATAGGTGTGAGCCACTGCGCCAGGCCTTTCTTCATCGTTTTGAAGATAGTGAGGTCTGTGATGTATGATTTAAGTCTTCTTGATTACTCCAGATGATTACGCATCTTAACACTTAGCTGTGCCATGTACATAATGCAGTGAAGACACTAGGTTCCATCAGGAGGTGGAGGCCATCTATCCCCACTCTGTCCCAGGTTGTCCCAGGCTGCAGTAAGTGTGACTAGGTGAGGTTGTTTTGTTTACATTTTTTTCTACATTCTCCCTCGCTACTGGCTATCAGTCATTCCTAATTACTACGCCATGGCCTCGGTCATAGCCCCAGGAGGCCAGGACGCAGGGGGCAGCCGTTCCCTCCACCACTGTCAGCGCCCAGCATTCCTCCTGCCTCGATTCCTCTCTACCCTCCAAATATGGAAGGAACCACAAAGCCAAAGCAGGACTGGCTTCTTTCAGGAAGCCTTTTCGAATCCTCCAGGCTCCGTTGATCTGTCCCTAAACTTGCAGTATCGAAGATGATGACACGTGACTTGTGATGTCTTCGAGGAAGGTGGTCTTGCCCCTTCAACAAGCTCACCTATGCAAATTCCTGACACACAGGGGACACGTCCTTTGGTTCCTCCATGGGTATATAATACTTGCAGGCTTAGCTTCTCTGTTCATGCAATCTTAGAATTCCCATAGGCCTAAGATGAGTCCTGAATATGTATTTCATAAAATCATGGAATTTCAGAGGCAAAAAAGGCCCCAGAGATGAACAAAAGCAAATCCTTCTACAAACCCCAATCTCTAGACCAGACAATCTTGGGGAAACGTGGGAGGCAAGAAAAATCAAGTTGGTTAGAAACTAGCCCCCTCTGTTGTCACCGTTACATTCAGAGAGAAAAGGTGGTAGCCTGACTGAACAGGACCCCTGTATTGCTGTCAGGGGGAGCCTGAAGTATAGACTGCGGACTCAGCCCCCTCAGAAACCTATGACAAGGAGCATTTTCCCAAGATAGAGGACTCTGTGCTCAACTGGTGCTGCGTGCCAACATGCCTGCCTAGTCACAACCCCAGGAAAGAAATACCCTCTCCCAGACGACATAGATGTGTAGAAAACAGCACATGAAGGTACACCTAGTTGTGACAGAAATTTGCTTGAGACCAATGCATAAAAACCTCCTCAACCGGCTTGGGTCTAGGCTGGTCCAAACTTGAACTCCTGGGAAGGCCAGACCAGCAATGGGTCTACATAAAGGTCTAAGGGAATCCGACAGCTACATTTTAATTTAAAACTCACTGCTGACCACATTGCCTACTGGCCTACTTTCTTTGCAAGACAAAGAGGGTGGAATGAGAAAGGCTGTGGTCTTTTGTGTCTAATCAACCACGAAAGCACTTCCAGTGTTGTTGACAACTGTTATATGACTGCCATGGCAACAGAGAAGAGGGGCTCGCCCTTGGGCTACATTTCTTAAACAGACCTGGAAAGAAGCATCTCAAAACACAGTTCAAATGTTAATGCACAAAAATCTGAAAGACACATTTTTTAAAGATAAATTCTGAAGGAAAAAATACAAACCAAATTAATGCCCTGCATACCTAGACCATCCACTGCCTCCCCATGCTCTGTGCATGTCTGAGTCTGCACAGAGGCTGCGGGAGGAGGCACGCACAGTGCAATTGGTACAGACTCTGGCCGCAGACAACACGACTCCAGGCTCTCTCCCTCATTCATTCAACTTGAACGAATTAGTCACTTCTTCAAACCTCATACTCTTCATCTGCAGGATGGGAAGAACAGTACAGAAAACCCTGCTTACCAAGATAAGTGGGCTCCAAAATACTCAGCGGCATAAAATGTCTTACTGAAAGGCTAATGAATTGACTGGGGCAGGCCTGGTACAGGCAGCTACTCAGAACCTCCAGCAGCAGCCTGCGAGATCCGAGTATACCAGGTGCTGGCTGAGGTCGGCATCGCCCTAAGGCAGGTTAAGTCTCATGAGCTTAAATATCCATTGAGATGATTCCAAGTTCTATGACATTCTGAGACTTCAAAGCTAGTTGGCATTTACACCAGGAAAAATATTGGAGACTTGGGAGTTCGCCCTCCACTTTCCTGCTTCCTAAAGAGGAGCAGCCCGCCTGGTTTAGGTCTACGCTGAAGATGAAATAACACATTTTAAAGTGCTTATTCAAAGTAAATAACTCATAAACGATAGCCACCATGAGCTTATATGGCCATATATGTTGAAGCAGCCAACTTGATCCCATGTGCGCCTGTACCAACCTCCCCCAGAGGCCCACCATGATGGTACTGCCATGGGAAATGAGCCAAGATGGGTCCACTCTGCAGTCTTCCTTAGGGACTGGGGCCACAAAGCTATGCTACTCTTTGTTTTTATGCAGTACTTCCTGCCAACTCTCAGTCTCCTGAAAATCAAACCTATGTATAGGGAGGCATCCACTATAGAAGGAGTACTAGATACCAGAAGGTCTAGACTCCTGCTACCTACCCTGTAATCCTGTATAAGTCATTTCCCCTTTCTTGGCCTTTTCCTTGGCCTTTGATAAAGACATAATACTGACTACCGCATGTGGTTGTTGAGAAGAGCAAATGAAATGATGACAGTGAAGGCATCTATAAACTATAATGCATTCTACAAACACAAAATTTTTATTATCTCATTACTAATAATGAGCGTGAACATTTTGCAGCAGGGATGGGGTTGGTTGATGGCTAGAATATACACATAGTCCCTAGGCACAAAAGCATGACCTCACTTCAATTTATACTGAACCTCAAAATTTTAGAAATGGAAGGAATCTTAGTGTTCACCCAAGCAGAGATTCAAGAATTAGAGAAATCAAGAGTCCATCAGTCCAATCTCCCAATCCATATATCAATATTTTAAAAAATTATTTAATTAATTTATTTAGAGATGGAGTCTCACTCTGTCACCCAAGCTGGAGTGCAGTGGCATATGTCAGCTCACTGCAACCTCTGCCTCCCAGGTCCAAGCAATTCTCCTGCCTCAGCATCCCAAGTAGCTGGGATTACAGGCACAGGCCACCACGCCTGGCTGATTTTTAGTAGAGACAGGGTTTCACCTTGTTGGCCAGGCTGGTCTTGCACTCCTGACGTCAGATGATCCACCTGCCTTGGCCTCCCAAAGTGCTGGGATTACAGGTGTGAGTCACCAAACCTGGCCAATTTTTATTTTTATTTTTGAGACACAGTCTCCTTTGTCGCCCAGGATGGAGTGTAGTGGTGCAATCTCAGCTTACTGCTTCCCAGGTTCAAGCAATTCTCATGCCTCAGGCTCCAGAGTAGCACATGCCACCACACCTGGCTCACTTTTGTATTTTGTTGGAGACGGGTTTTCACCATGTTGCCCAGGCTGGCTCAAACTTCTGGCCTCAACAGATCCACCCGTTTCAGTCTACCAAAGTGCTGGGATTACAGGCGTGAGCCACTGTGCCTGGCATCCATATACCAATTCTTTTTATAAGCTCCCAGATGACATCCAGCCTTTGCTTGAAAAGAAAGTTCATTTTCACATTGAAATGACCTTTCAGTTCTACCACTGGTTCACCCAATGCTTTGTTCTGAACCCAAGTCCCCCCTTCTCGTGAAAGCCTATTACATACTTGAAGGAAACAATTGTGGCCATAAACCACCTCCATTTTAACTCCCTTATTTTGTAGCTAAAGGAACCAAAGCCTAAAAAAATGTGTGCACACATGCACACATACACACAGATGCACACACAGTCCCTTCTATTTCCCATTCATTCACCCTCCCGTGAACTTGATTGTGGCTTCTGCAATCAAACTTGTACTCTTACATGTTATTAAAATCAGAAATTAACATTGAGCTTTAGAGCTCATCCAGACTGATGCCCTCACACTTTATGGCCTGCAACTTCTCCCTGAGCAGGGAGAAGAGATGAAGACATCCCCTATGGACAAGTCCTTTTCAAGTTTTAGCCACATCTTTTCAAATATGAATTTGATCCCTTCAGCTAGGTCAAGAAAAACAGCTTTCTTCACATGTGGAAAATGTCAAAGAACTTCTTGCATGCTAATTCCCCAAATATATGCCAGGTCATTCTTCTCATTACCTAAGTACATGCTGACAGAAAAAGCACTAAAAAGTTTTCTTGTCATAGAGTAAAATCTGCAAAGATCTCCTTTAAGGGCTTGCAGTCACTATCCTGAAAGCCAGCTAAGGATGCTACATTCAGAAAAATCTTAATAACTAGCCTCTCCAACTCCATCAAAAGCAGTTATAAATGGTGAGCACCTGCTAAGTCTCCAGTACTGTGACCCGGATGTAAAAGAAACCTTCCGGGGGCTTACGCTCCAATCAGTGGTGAGCACCACTCAAAGAGTAAGTACAGTCAAGTGATCCAGAGACCATGACAGAACATGCGCACTAAGAAGAGGGGGATGGTGTTCCCGCTGGGGATCCACAGTGGGGGCAAAGCTGCACCATTAAGTCTTACAAGATGAATGATGGTCACACCATGGACAACAGGCTGTAAAGCAAATTCCAGGCAGAGAAAGCAGTGTGAGCAGAAACAGGCTGGTATTAATCCTCCCAAACATCCACAATAGAGCAACGGGGTCAGTGTTCAGTCACAGGACAGCACAGCTTGGAGAAACCTGTAGTGGCAAATAGTGTCTCTCAAAATGTGCATCTACCCAGAACTTCAGAATGTGACCTTATTTGGACACAGGGTCTTTGCAGATGTTATGTTTAGTTAAGGTAGAGTCATTCTGGTATCCGTATAAGAAAAGAGGTGGCCAGGCCTCTTTGGCTCATGCCTGTAATCCCAGCACTTTGGGAGGCCGACAGAGGCTGATCACTTGAGGTCAAGAGTTCGAGACCAGCCTGACCAACAAGGTGAAACTCCGTCTCTACTAAAAATACAAAAATAAGCTGGGTGTGGTGGCACGTGCCTGTAATCCCAGCTACTAAGGAGGCTGAGGCAGGAGAATTGCTTGAACCTGGGAGGCAGAGGTTGCAGTGAGCTGAGATCGCACCAATGCATTCATGCCTGGGGGAAAGAGTAAGACTCTGTCTCAAAAAAAAAAAGAAGACATAACAGAGACCCACACAGAGGAGGTCACGTGATGATGGGGGCAGAAACTGGAGTGACACAGCCGTAAACAAAGGAACATGAAGGGTTGCCAGCAGCCACCAGAAACTAGGAAGAGGCAAGGAAAGATTCCTCCCTAGGGCCTTTGCGGGGAGCATAGCTGTGCCAACACCTAGATTTTGTACTTTCTGAGAAGCAGAACTTTTAAGCCATCCAGTTTGTGCTACACTCTGTTACTTCAGCCTTAGGAAACTAATGTACTTGAACTTAGGGAAGGAAGGGTGGAGGCAGGTAAGTGGCAAGGCTGGTCAATGATAACTGAGGCTGCAGATGAATGCAAAGGTGAAAGCATGGGAGGAAGGAGGGTCAGTGGACAGGGACAACCAAAGGCGGCCAGTACTGAAGGCTGCCCAGGCACTAAGGCCACTCATTACCTACTTTTTAAGGTGTGCCTGCTCTGATGGCTGCATTTTAGGGCCCAAACCTAGGTCTTTGAGAAAATTCTAAAATGCAGAACCCCTAATACAAGTTGATTCAGCTTTCTGTGAAAACCTCCAGCTAGGGTGCAATAGCTGATGCTCTCAGTTTTACCCACCTGCTACTTCCCAGAAGAGTCCGTAAGAGCTAATCTATCTGGATGTATGGGCTTCACTGCTCCCCACACTTGGAGATAAATGACTTCAGTCTGACAGTCAGGACCATTTGTGGCAATATTTGTGTGAGTCCCAGAGAAGAGAATATAATTAGCCCCTGGACGCTGAACGCCACCGCCTTCACTGACAACCAGGCACATGAGTGTTTATATCTCCCGGCCCTTCTGCCTTTTAATTAAAATGTTTGTCTCACAGCTGCATTTGGGAAGTTAGCTTACACAAGTCCCATAGACAACAGGCAATGATCACCTTGGAACTTGAGAAGGACAAAGAGGGGCAAAAACTGGAATTAGCTCATGTTTACTAACAGGTCTCATAACGAAGGCCTGGATTTGGTTGGACTTTCAGGATAGAGGAGGAGGGCCACAGGTTTCTGCTTGAGGTCTTGAGACACAGGAGACTGCCCATTCTGCAAGGGGAAACAGATCAGAGGCTCTGTGTGGCGGCTGAGGCCCGTGGGAAGGCTCTTCCTCGGGCCACCTGGATTCACTCGTGTCCCGGGCCTGCTGGTGCCTCAGGTACACAGAAGTTTCAGCAGCCAAATTCTCTGAACCAATATTTGAAGGCTGGAAAGCATGCCTGGCTTTTGCTTTGAAATTCAAGCTATGGACAAGCCCTGCAGGGTATCTCCGCTGAAAGATGAACAAGCAGATGGGCAGCCTAGGATATCTAATCCCAGAGCGCCAAGGAAGTGGAATCAGCAGGACTTGGGAATCACAGAATGATCTCCAAAGTGCAGTGTGGGGGACACCCACAGCGCTTCTCCATGAGTCCCTAATAATACCAAAAAAACTACACCCAGGGCATGCCTGGAGGACACCATTCTCTATCAACACTGGGAGGAGTTTGTGAGAACCAGAAGTAGCTAACAGCTGAGGCAATGACCTGGTTCTTCTGGTCTCAGCAACTAAGCAATACAAGGTTGTTAACATGCACACCTCTCCTGGGCTTAACACCATGGCCCATGGCAGTTCTAAGTGCAGAGACACACTGCTGGTCTCCTGCTGAGCGGCTGAGATAGTTATGGCTGAAGCCCTCTGGCTGCCTTCCCCACA
This sequence comes from Mandrillus leucophaeus, assembly GCF_000951045.1. NCBI lineage: Eukaryota > Metazoa > Chordata > Mammalia > Primates > Cercopithecidae > Mandrillus > Mandrillus leucophaeus. The sequence continues at coordinate 5,046,345 of NW_012106919.1, read as the reverse complement.
GCACAGAGACGCTGGCAGACCTCCACCACCGGGGCATCTAGGAGACACGCTTCCCTACAAGTGAGGGGCTTGGCTCTGCCACAGTCTGCCGGGGGAGCACGCAGCCCTGCTTGCAGGCCGCGGCACAAACCTCGCCACGCTACCACTTCCTTGCACAGTCCAACCTGCACTGTGCCTCCCCTGCCTGGGATGGGAACTCTGCTCTCTCCACGTCTTAAATTACAGTGATGAATTACACCAAGATAAACAACAGAGCCATGGGGATCAAAGACAGCGGCCTGCTTAGGGCGCTCTGAGAAAAAGATTTAGATATGGACTCGAAACACCTCCACCTGATCCAGGATGCTGGACTGCCTAGTCTCTTCCTCGTGAGTACGCAGGAAGGAGCACACCATGAAGTCTGCAGTCTGAGGCTTCTGGCCTGCCCAAGTGGATCTTGGCTCCCCGAAACCCGGGCCGGAGCAGAGCCGAGTGGCAGCTTTGCAGCCGGGGAAAGGAGGCCGCAGGCTGTTTGCCCTCCTGAGCACTCGCGCCCCACCACTTTCACACTGTGTCAAGTCACACCCGGCCACTCGTGGTGAGTGTGGAGAATACGGGGCCTGGCCTGCAGCAAGAATCCTCCAAGGAAACCAGCAGCACAGCATTCAGGGAGTATGACCCATCTCCCAGGGGCCGGGCTCCTAAGGAGACCATGAAAACCAGCTTCACCTTTGCCAGCTCCTTTCCCTGTGAGTCCCCTGGGCCTCGGCGCAAGGCTGTGGGCAGACGCCGTGCGAGGGAAGCCATCCCAGCTGTGGCCGCTGGCAGGAGGCAGCTGAGTAAACACAGGGCTTCAGTGTGCAGCACCTTACACTCTCATTAAAGCCACTTTTAACAGGCACCACAGCACCAAACCACAAACGGCAGCTCCACTCCTGCCTTCAAAATTCTCCCACAGCAAAATAAGGCCTGAGCAAAACCCTCCACACTCTATGTTTTAGCCCTTACTTGCTCTTGTCCTTTGCTTTGCTATGGAGTGGGGCTGAGGACTGGAAAAATATCTTTATTAAAAAGTAATTACAGGAGTACAAAAACACACATTTCTAAAAATGAGATGGCATATGAACCCACGATCGTAGTAACATGAGCCAAAACCACTGATGGTCACTTAAGAATTTTCCCAACGTTGCAGCCACTGGCTCTGGGCTCTTGGAGACCGTTGGTGCTCATCGTGAACACGGGATGGAGGGCGTGGCCCAGCATGAGAAACATGCCTACCAGTAATGTAATCACCGGCTTGGACATTACTTGACCCAGAATCACAAACATAGGATTTCAAAAGGAGCTGGAAATATCCTGGAATTACTGGAGTAACTTTAACCTCCCTAAGAGACTCTCCCTTTGTCACTTAAAACTGGAAAATCAAAGTGCAATCCAGAGAAGCAAGGCCCCCGTACAAGCTGGGAGGATGCCTGCATGAGCTGAAGAGAGGACAAGATGAGCTCTATTTCAACAGGTCAAAAGTCTCTGGGGTCAAAAGTCTCCAGTGTATGTAATATTCCTGTCTCAGCTCAGGCTGCTGTTATCAAAATGCCACAGACTAGGTAGCTTAAACAACAGAAATTTATTTTCTTACAGTTCTGGAGGCTAGGGGTCCAAGATCAAGGCTCCAGCCAATGTGGTTCCTGTTGAAGGCTCTTTTCTGGGCTTACAGATGGCCACCTTCTTTCTGTGGCCTCAAACAGCCTTTTCTAAGGGTGTGTGCAGAGAGAGAGCAAGCTCTCTCATATCTGTTCTTGTAAGGACGCCAGTCCTATGGGATCAGGGCCCCACACTGACTACATTTAACCTCAATTACTTCCTTAGAGGCTCCATCTCCAAATATGCCACACTGGAGGTTAGGGCTTCCACATATGAATCTGGGGGGACTACAAACATTCAGTCCATAACACTTCCTTGAATATAATCACAACTGACAATGTGACAATCATAAACTTCCATTGCTTGAAAAGCAATCCAAGGATCATTTCTTCTAAAGGACAGGTGGTTCTGTGATTAGTTACCACGTCTTTGATTAAAAGATCTGTATTAGTCCATTTTTATGCTGCTGATAAAGATATACCTAAGACTGGGTAATTTATACAGAAAAAGAGGTTTAATGGACTCACAGTTCCACATGGCTGGGGAGGCCTCACAATCATAGCAGAAGGCAAAAGGCACATTTTACAGACAAGAAAGAAAATGAGAGCCACCTCTTATAAGGTTTCCTCTTATAAAACCATTAGGTCTTGTGAGACTTATTCACTACCACAAGAACAGTATGGGAAAAATTGCCCCTGTGATTCAATTAACTCCCACTGGGTCCCTCCCACAACATGTGGGAATTATGGGAGCTACAACTGAAGATAAGATTTGGGTGGGGACACAAAATCAAGGTCTATGGTCAGTGTCGATTTATAAGCTACTCTTTCTCAGTCTCAATGAATGAAGCATTTCTGACCCCAAAACTTTGACCCCGAAGCTTAAAAACCCAAACGGTTAAAACCTGCTGGCTGAATTAGGTAGAATGGAGCTTCAGAAATATAAATATCCTACAGAATGGGTCACTGTGGAAAGTTTCCCAGAGTGCTGAGTCATACCTGCTTTTGTGGTTTCTCTGTCTCCCTCCTTGTTGATGACTATCAGCTATCATTTTTCATTGATGTTCATATACGTCCTTAAAGCAGCGCTTTTCCCCCTCAAAACATGTTACTTCTGGGCTTTTTAAGGTATAGAAATCAGTAATTAAATTGGTTAGAACTATATGCCAAATAAGAATAGACTCTGAGAAAGAGAGTCCAAGGTGGTTGTGGGAGTCTGCGATATTGACCTTTATGCCCTAGTAGCCTCTGTCTTGTGTCGTCCTCTCCCCTTAAATGTGGGATAGGGCTGTGGCTTGCTTTCTCCAAGAGAATGCAGTAGAAATAATACTGGGACAATTCCAGGCCCAGACCTTGAAAGGCCTGGGTGGGAGCTTCTGCTTTTGTGCTCCTGAGAGCCTTGAATTGCCATTTAAGAAGTCTAGCAACCTGGTGAGGAAACAACACGCAGAGGCCACGAGAAGGAGAGAATATATAGGAAAAGAAGGAGGACAGAATACACAGGAAAAGAAAGTCACCCTTGGCTGACTCATCGTGTGAGTATAATCACACAGGACCATGGGCAGGATCAGTTAAAGAACCTCCTGGCTGAGCCCAATCCATGCTGCAGAATTGTGAGAAATACTGTATTGGTTGTTTTAAGCTACTAAGTGGTGGGGTAGTTGTTACACAACAATAGATAAAAGATATCTTCTTTGAGACATGTGAAGTATAGGAAGTTAAAAAGGTCTGACCAAAGGCTCAAATCTACTGCTATGACTTTAAGGACCAAGCTTCGTCAACTGAGTGAATAAAATAACCAGTGGAGCTAAGGAATGGACCTCAGAGTGCAAGCCATCTTGACAATCCTCCACATTCGCTCTGTTCCAGCCCTAAGCTCTGTGTTAAGTGAAACACAATAATGTATACAAAAATAGCTGGCAATCAGGCTGGCACATGGGAAACACTCAAAAAATGCTTCTGGGTTTGTTCATGTGTTCCTAAAGCAGTGACGTGAACATGAACCTATCTATTCAGAGGTAGTATGGTGAAATGGGTAAGATCATTCTGGAAGCAGAGAGCCTGGGCTCAAATCCTGGATCCCATAATTACAAATGGGGCCTTAGACTTACCTGACTCTCCCATGCCTCAGTTTGCTCATCTGAAAAGGAGGCTGGCTACCAGAACCTACCTCACATGATTGTTGTGAAAACTGAGTTGCATGTTAAAAGATTAGAAGGTACGGCCGGGTGCAGTGGCTCATGCCTGTAATCCCAGTACTTTGGGAGGCTGAGGCGGGCAGATCACGAGGTCAGGAGATCAAGACCATCCTGGCTAACACGGTGAAATCCTGTCTCTACTAAAGAAACAGAAAAAATTAGCCGGGTGTGGTGGCGGGCACCTGTAGTCCCAGCTACTCAGGAGGCTGAGGCAGGAGAATGGTGTGAACCTGGGAGGCGGAGCTTGCACTGAGCCAAGATCATACCACTGCACTCCAGCCTGGGTGACAGAGTGAGATTCCATCCCCCACCCCCAAAAAACCAAAGATTAGAAGGTACCTGTTTAATTATTTATTGTTAAGGTTTTCTTTTTCTGTCTCTGTTGTTCTACCATTTCACATTCAACCAGTCAATTATACTAGTGTCTGCGCCAGTATTCACAGTATTTCCCTTCGGAGGTTTCAAAACTGAAAAATGGTTACGATAATTGAATGCCAATTTTTAGGCTCTTCTATTCTTCCGGGTTTCTCCTCAAATAAAGTCATATCAAAAGTCATTAGTCTCTGGTAACATCCTTGAAAAGTTAGCAACTTATTGTGAGAACGGGGTCAAGAAAAGTGACGAGCAAGGTGTGTATGGAAAATGACAAAGCGACTGTGTGAGACACCAGGACGCCGTAGAGAGTGCGGTGGGGTAAGGGGTGTGATGCACAGGAAGGTCCTGATTCCCTGTGACCTTGAGCAGGTCTCTGACCCTGGGGCTTGGGGACCTCAACTGTAAGAGGGGACACTTCTACCCCACCTGCTCTGACCTCTGACAGGGCAGCAAGGAGGGGCAAATGAGTCCAAACCTATGAAAAGCTTTTCGTAACTCCTAGGGCATTGGGCAGAGGGTAGGAAGTATCTCAATCTATTTACGGTCTCTTACTTTCTGCAACAACTTTTTACATTTTTGAAAGTTTTCAAATAAGCCCAAAACTTCATTCCTGCCAACAAGCAGGGCCACAGCAAGTGCCTTTTATGAACTAACGAGAAGCCTATTTTCTTTAAGAAACTAAAGAGTAGACATTCTTTTTGACAATTCTCAAAAATAGCTCAGTCAATTCGATAAAATCATCTTTGAAAACATAAAAAAGAACTCACCATCACTTGGCACCTAAGCCCGATAGGTTGCTGCCACGGTGAAGGCTTTACATAAAGGGAGAGCCGACAGCCTGTGATTCTGCTAGGTCTGATGGAGACCTGCTATTCTGATTTCCGAGGCTTGCTTTGTCTATTCCCGCTCCCTCTTCCCTCCTGTCTGTTTCTACACTTTACAAAAGGCCTTAGAAGTTGTATTTCTGGCCTAGTAACTCTTCCAGCCACTGCTGGGTTCAGACCAGATTTAGCCCAAGGATCGGCGGGTGACCAGGCCCACACAATGCCAGGAGGAAAGGTGCCAAGCCTGCTCCAGCTCTGGCAGACTGGCTGTCACTTGGGCATCTGGCTCTCCCTGAGGGTTCCATTTGTCAGCAAAGATGTCGTTCTTTCCCCAGCCATTCTTTCCACCTCCTAACCCAGGCTCTCCACAAGAGGGACAAAGGGGGCCTTATTAAAAGCAGGGAGAGGAGGACAACCAATGGCCCTAAAGAGAAGCTGAAAGGATGAGGCTGGGGACCACCTCAAAACGCTCTCCCCAGGGCAGATGGGCACTTGCCACCTTTCAGGTCTCCCTGGGGAGCTGGGGTGACTGACTTGAGTTTTTGAAAGCCTGGACAGTTGTTGGTCATGGTGAGAGCAAACTGAAAGGTTTGCAGCAAGCCTGGGAGCCATGCAGCACAATCAGTCTGGCTTCTCCCGTCCAGCTCTGCCCTGACCAGCAGAGTTGTGTGGTGAGAGGCGAGGGCTGTTACTAATTACATTTTCTGAACACGCCACAGGCATACTTTCCCCAGGCTGTTTGGTTTGTCCCCTCTCCACCCCCACTCAGGTGCACTGTGCAGCTCAACCAGTCTTACAGGGAGGAGCAATGTGGGAGCCCATGGGGAGAAGTCAGTCCCACCACCCTGGATGACCTATGGTGAGAAGACGCCCTGCCCTTTCCCACCTACACAGGTGGAATTCACACCAACTAGGGCTGAGAGCCAAAAATCAAAACCACCACAGACCTCATTCCTGGCCAGTGTCTTGGCTACTTACATATAGAGCTCCAAGCATCACTCATCTCCACCGTGACCACAGCCGGATTTTTCTCTACTGCTTTAACTGCAGCAAAACCTGTTCTGAGACAGACTGTCTCCTGCTCCGCTTTATTGCTGCCACAATCTGAAATTCTCTGTCCTCCTGTGTTCCTATCACCTATACCCCAGGCCTGTTTCTGCACCTGCCCACCAGACAGCAGTGCACTAGTCTCTTTCCAAGTGACCGTGAGTGTCACAGGTGCTGAGATAGAGCTCTGAAGGCAGCCAGCCTGATGTGTGCGGGGCTCTGAACACAGTAGATGTTTAACACAAATCTGCTGCTCATTCCCCAACGCCAAACATGGGGAAAGAAAGCCTTCTGAGATGAATATGTGGCAAAGCGGTGACCTACTTGTCTTCAGAGCCCTACAGGCATCTGTGAAGGACTCAAAACCCCAGATTTCTGGTACACAGACATGTGACTTGGACACCAGTTTCCACCAAGGGTGGCAGCAACCTTGAATGCTAGATCACCCCATCCTCGTAGCACAAGCCAAGCCAGAGGAATGAAAGAGGGTACACACCAACATAGAGACGGTTTGGCAGCATGGCCTGACTCCAAATACAGGCTGAGCCACCTCCCTGGAGCCCAGCCAAATCTATGACAAAGCCGATTGTTCTGATACCCACTAAGGTGTGTCCTTGCTGATTTTGGCTGCTCTGCCAGCTACATGATCACAGCAGTAATAGGTGCAATGAACTAAGTGCCTACCCTGCCCCAAGCAGGCTACACACATCAGCATATACTGCCTAAGGAGGCAGAGAGCCTGGGAGAGGGTAAAGGCTTTGAAGTCAGATGTCCCAGGCTCTGCATTCACCCAGAGACCATCTCAGTGCCAACTGTGTCCATGCCCCATGCCAGGCACTGAGAATGTCATGAGGTATAAGGGTGGCCCCTGGCCTCATTCATAGTCTGTGGAAGAAAACAGATGGAAAAATAGGCCACTAACCACAAAGTGAGAGATGCCATTATGGGGGCATTCACTCAGCCCTGGCCTCACGACATCTGAGTGAATCCTAAATGAGGCTAGCCATATGTTTTTGTGCAATTACGTAAATTCCGTAAGCCCTAGTTTCTTCATCTGTGACACGGGGATTAATAACACCTAGGTCATGGGGTTCTATGAAGACTAAATATACAATCTATATAAAGTGCTTACCTTGAAGTAAATAAAATGATGGTAATCACTCTTATTTAACCACAAAATAATGAGATTATGTGCAGAGATTTAAGTATGACAACCCAACTGACTTCTAACTTTTTCTCAGGCATACATTTTTAAAACACTCATGGCTCACACACTTGGAGTCTCTAACCTGCACCTGATTCTTTATTGGAGGGTCCCTGGGATGACCATACAATTTACTGCCCAAACCAGGCCTCTGAGGGTGGGGAAAAAAGGAACAATTCACGATTCCACTAGGACAGCATGGTAAATCAGATGTCACATTTTGGACAAAATGGAGCTGGTGGTCACTTTATCCATTGTCCATTGGCCAATTTCAGAGTCAAAGTAGGCAGCCATCACTATGCATCTCCTTTCTCCATCATTTTGGGGAGCTGCCAATAACTTTGAGAACAGACCCAGCAAAACCTCAACCCGGGTGAGACCCAGCAACTGCCTCGCACCATCTAGAAGTCCAGAAACTCAATAAACACGGAAACCCTCCCCACCTTCGCATCTCCTCCCTAAACCAGAAAAGGGTCAGACTCTGGTCCTAGCTCTTGGCATCTGTCGCCGCCCCTCCCGTGCTAGACAGCAGCTGTCTCCCGGCAAGGCATCAGCCATCCTTTCTGCCTCCTGCATGTTGCCTCTTACCTCAGGTGTCCCAGGCTGTAGAAGCGGGACTCGCCGTCGGTGGAGCGGACCACCTGCAGCGTGAACATGGGCTGCAGCTGCCTGAGCTCCAGCAGGACGATGGCCAGGTAATGGATGAAGAGGAGGGCATCCACGAGGGAGACTGCATATTGCACAATGCCCTGGTAATTCCGGTCCCGAGAGTCCAAAATGCGGACCCCATAAAAAAGCCAATAGGAAACCACAAAGAGAAAGATGAGGACCAACAAAAGGGCACGAAACACAAACACCCGTGGCATGTCAGCTCTCCGCTTGCGGAAGAAAAGTGCCCAGGTCCCTATGAGCAGAATGAGGAGTTTGAATGCCACGGAGATAAAGAGCCCCTCACAAATAGTGCCACAAGGCTCCAGCTCATCCCTCCACAGGATCGGAGGTAAAAGGATGAAGGCGATAGGGGTGAGGAAAACTAGAAGTCCAAGAAAGGAGGCGACGGTGAGGCCCAGGTAGCGTTTGCAATCCAGCCCCACGCTGTCCTCCATGTCCTTGCTGATCCTGGCAATGTCCTCTTGGGATATGCTGTGCTCTGAGGTGCCTGTGATGGCCGTGGTGGTCTCTCCCCAGTTGTCATCCTGGTGGGGAGAAGACAGTGAGGATGGCACGATGCAGGTCATTTGTAAAAGCTACAAAGAGCAGTGAACATGCAGGGCCCGCCGCATCTACCCAGCCCTGTTCACAAAGGCTTCCAGAAAAATGAAAGCTTAATCTTTAAATATTAGAACTTTTTAACTCAAACAATTTTCATTGAAATTTTCAAAATGTATGCAGTATTTACCTTTTCAAACAGAGAAAACATAATGTGATCTTTCTGTCTGTTTGGGTGATCCATTGACATAACATTGATTATCACCCCCTGTGTTGAAAAGCCTTGAGAGGCTCTGAGGGCCTGGAGCTGTTTGCCCTGCAATGCGCAATCCAGGTGTTAGACTAATCTTGTGAGAGCTCATCTATAGAGATAAACCTCCTGCATCTTCTTTCCAATTCACGCTGGGATATAAAGGCTCACGAAGTCCAACTTCTGGAGGTGGGAGTATTACTACACTTCCAGCAGCCCAGAAGAGCAAAGGGCATAGCAAGGGAGCTCACACCACTACACAAACCCAAGCTTACCTGCAGCTAGGACTCACATTTTACAATCTCCTTATGGGCTGGGCGCGGTGGCTCACACCTCTAATCCCAGAACTTTGGGAGGCCAAGGTGGGGAGATCACGAGGTCAGGAGATCGAGAGCATCCTGGCCAACATGGCGAAACCCTGTCTCTACTAAAATTACAAAAATTAGCTGGGCATGGTGGTGCGTGCCTGTAATCCCAGCTACTCGGGAGGCTGAGGCAGGAGAACTGCATGAACCCGGGAGTCAGAGGTTGCAGTGATCTGAGATCGCGCCACTGTACTCCAGCCTGGGGGACAAGAGCAAGACTCCGTCTCAAAAAAAAAACAACTGGCAATAATAATGGAGCAACAAGAGAGGAAGGTGCTGAAAAGACACAGGGGGCCAAAGAGGTTTTGCCTCAGAAATTCGTATGTATCCTCTCACTCAGAAAAAAAAAACGTCAGATGCAGTGGCAAAGTGGTGAAATTAGGACATCAACTTAGAAAAAGCTAGTTGAAGTTAGTAGCTAAATCAGCAAGACAGAGATCGCTCATAACCAAATAACCCCGAATCTAGTCATGACCAAAAAACATGATTTATGAAATGTATGGGCTATGGTAAGAAGTGGTGGTTAAGGTCTCAATCCTATGAACTAATAATCCTTCAACTTGGAAAGTTCGAAGTATCACATACACTGAGAGAAATTCCTATTTAAGACGATGGCCAGAAGCAGCCAGGACTGTCGAACATTGCTGGTGGAAGTGGACCATGGCACAGTGCCTCTGGAAAACCACTCTGGCGGTTTCATAGAAATTTAAATACACACTTAACTATATGGCTCAGCAATTCCACTCTCAGGTTTTCTCCAAAAATTAATAAAAATGTACATCCAGCCAGGTGCGGTGGCTCACGCCTGTAATCCTAGCACTTTGGGAGGCCAAGGCAGGCAAATCACCTGAGGTCAGGAGTTTGAGACCAGCCTGGCTAACATGGTGAAAGCCTGTCTCTCCTAAAAATACAACAATTAGCTGGGCTTGGGGGCGCGTGCCTGTAATCCTGGCTATTTGGGAGGCTGAGGCAGGAGAATCGCTTGAACCCGGGAGGTGGAGGCTGCAGTGAGCTGAGATCGTGCCACTGCACTCCAGCCTGGGCAACAGAGAAAGACTCTGTCTCAAAAAACAAACCAACCAACCAACAAACAAAAACCCAAATGTCCATTCACTAGGAGAATGGACAACAAATTGTGGTAGACTGACACAATGGAATACTACTCAGCAAAAGTAAAAAGAATAAGCTGTTGAAACATACCAAAATATGGACAAATCTCAAAATCATTACGCTGAGTGGGGCGGGTTGAGGGGCAGGGGTGGACCATATGATTCTAATTATATTAAATTCAAAAACAGGCAAAATTAAACTATAGTGATAGAAATCAACACAGCGGTTGCCTTGGAGAGGTGAGGGTGGGGCAGAGGTTGACTAGGAAGGGCACAAGAGAGTTTCCTGGGGTGCACATGCATGCCTAAAAAATGCAGATGTACAAAGGATCCTGTTAAGCTTGAGGTTCTTAGAAGAAAAAGCACCTAAGATGCTTTCATCAAAACCCCTAGATATTCAATAAAGAAACTGAGGCCTACAAAGGCTGTGACTGCTCAAGGTAACGGAGCTACTAAAAAATACAGCCTCCAAACACCCATCTCAATGCTTTTCACACCAGATCATCCTTGGGCAACACCAATAGCTTCCCAAAGTAGTTCTCAGATATGAGGTGCAGAGGAGACGCAGAGAAAGAAGAGCCTTTGTTGTAGGCCACCGGCACCTCTGAACCCACATCCGGGAGGAAACTGACCCCCTCATGCACTCCAGGGTGATCCAGTCCTAGGATTGGCCCCACCCAACCATCAGCCATCCCAGAGCCAAGACAGGCAGCACTAAATGCATTTGCTCATTGCTCAGTGAACCCCACGTTCAACCCACAACTGGAGCTTTGAGTCCCAAGAACACCTTGTGTACTCTGAGGAATTCCAGTTCCAGTGCACCTATCTGATTATAAATGCTTACCGGTGTGTATGCACAGGTATGTACAGATGTATGCTTATCTATAGTCCTATATCTGTCTTTACAGCTGTGTATCATACACTGCTTTGTTTATGAGGGGCAAGGCTGGACATGTGTATATATATTTCAGGATGTGCAGAGGGTGTGCAAACATGTCTCTGTGTATAGCTCAGATATTTATTTAAATCAGGTGGGCTGCCAGACAGTTGGAACCTGGAGAAGAACCCACTCAATGGTTTAAAAAATTAATAAAGTGTCAGTATTTCAAAAATACTATAAAGTTAGGATTTCACATAAAATCTGGATTTGCAGCTTTTCTCAAACACTGAATCCCTGAATTCCTGAGCAACAGTAGGTGTCTGGAGCTGCGGGGCTACTGTTTCCTTTACAGAGGCAATGCATTCTCCAGTTAGCCACAGGCTCCTTCACACCACACTACAGCACTCACACTGATGCACTGCACAGACTGCTGTTAACCCAAAGCTTGTTTGATATATTTTTGCCCCCTCTTTTTGATCCAGGGCCTCCTTAATTAACTTACGTTTCTCTACCAGGCATCTGAGTGTGCGGCCTCTGATTTACTGCACAGCTCTAGTAGTAATGGTCAGTCTGGGCTGTCCCACGTTTTTCAAACTTCTTCTTAGGGTTTCTGAGTTTCCTTCTCCCTCTTACACTGTTCCATTGTGAAATGAGCAGTGAGAGACTTCAGCTTTTCCCTTCCCTACCCTGTCATCAACCTTGCTGATTTCTTTTCCACACCATGCAAAGCAGGCCAACCAATCATACTTCAGAAGAATCCTCAAGCTACCAAAGGGCAGGACAGGCTGTCCTCAGACCAAAAAGAGACCACGGGACATAGATAAATTAGCATGCTAGAAAAATAAAGACAAAAACCCAAGAGAACCTAAGGAAAACATTTACAGAAAGGAGTCTTGGTCAAGTGGCAGTGTGCTTAGAGACTACCTTTGATCCTTACCTGAACTTCCTCTGTCCGAGCAGAATCATTTCCCAACAGGGGCTCTCCAGTGGGAGGTTGAATGGTGACAGACTTTTCTGACCCTCTGCCATCTTTATTCCGGGGTGACTTATGTCTCTCTCTAGTTCTCTCCCTGAAAAACAACAACGAGCTAGCACATTTATGCCATGTTAATTAACTCTCTGCGTTTATCAAAATGTAAGTATCATTTTGAATTTAGGAAAGTTCTACACACACACGCACACACACACACACCCGCACACACTGCATCAAAACCCACCCATCTTCACCACACTTCAAGGGGTGCATTGATCTTTACTCCCTACTTAATATTTTCTTTCTGCCATCCCAAGACCCAAAACACTCTTCTTGCGTTGCCATAAAGAAATACCTGACACCTTCATAAAGAAATGAGGTTTAACTGGCTCACGGTCCTGCAGACTTTATAGGAAGCATGGTACTGACATCTGCTTGGCTTCTAGAGAGGCCTCAGGAAGCTTACAGTCATGGCAGAAGGCGAAGTGGGAGCAGGCACATCACATGGTGAAAGCGGGAGCAAGAGAGGGAGTTGGCAGAGGAGGCACGACACACTTGTAAACAACCACCTGTCACTCTTCCATCAACAGTGATATTTTTTCAAAGCCTAAAATTGTAATGTTAGGATTTATGTAGCTAGTTACACTTTATTGTAATAATTACTGATTTGATTTGGTTAAAATTTGCCTTAACCAATTTTCTAGGGCTTTTAAAATTGGGACAACATTGTAGAATATCTAAGCTTTGGTATGTCCAAAAAAATCTGGGACAATTTTCACCCTTCACCTTTGGACAGGAGAAGAAAGGAAATTCAAAGTCACTACAAAGAACTGTTTACTTCTCATTCTTACAGGTTCAAAACTAAGTCATTCGCATAGGTTCTAGCTGAACTTGAAGACATCCATAGAAACAAACAAGCTAGGACAAAAGGCCAAAGACACCAAGAGGGGTGGAGAGTGTGTGTGTGTGAGTGCGTGTGTGTGTGTGTGTGTGTGTGTGTGTGTGTGTGTACACGGGGAGGGTTTTAGGCCTCCTGAGGAAAGCAGGCTGCTGCATCATTTTACCCCACAGGAACTTCCTGGGTGGTCTCCAGCGTGATTGTAAGAACCCTGCCTGGGGGTCATTCATGAAATTCCAAAAGGAACCAATCATTGCGGCCAAGCCCAGGTCACAACCTGGGCAATAACCACTTATGGGAACTGGCACTCCTCCTCCCGTTGCCAACAGGAAACCCAGAAGCCCCCACCTCAGGAGCCCCTCAAGGGTCAGTGAGTTCCCTCAGCCTCCCGCCCCCACAGCCACTTTGACATCAGCCTTCCTTCCTACAACCATCCGCCGTCGTCATTCCCAAGGTCTCCCAGGCAGGACAGAAGCAGATTTTGGAGACAAACAGATCTTGGTTTTGCCCTACCAGATGTGTGATCTTGCACAAGTTACTCAGTCTCTGAAAACCTCAGCTTCCTTATGTATGTAATGGTGACAACAACAACATCACATAATGTAAGCAGTGCTCAGTACAAGGATGTGGAGTAAGTGCTAATGCAGAGTGGCTGTGATTGCTATTACTATTAGCCAATGTCAAAGAACGGTGTCTTGACTTAGTGACGCAGAGTGTGTATACCTTGGAGAAAGAGATGTAAATGGAACTATTAACACACAACACATCTTCTGTTAACCTACTACTTAGCTTAAGAAAACGTAGATTTCTTGTCAAACTTCTACCTGGGATAAGCATTGACTGATTCCTTCAGAGCCAGGAGGCTCCCATGCCAAGGGAATCTTTCAGTGACAACACTTCTATTTCTAGAACATAACTTATAATTAGTCTGTTGCTGATATAGTTTGGATAGTTGTCCCTATCCAAATCTCGTGCTGAACTGTAACCCCCAATGCTGGAGGTGGGGCCTTGGTGAGAGGTGTCTGGATCATGGGGACAGATCCCTCATGGCTTGGTGCTATCTTCACGACAGCGAGGGAGTTCTTGGGAGATCTGGTTGTTTAAAAGTGTGCTGCACCTCCTCTCCCAACTCCCTCTCTTGCTCCCGCTTTCACCATGTGATGTGCCTGCTCCCACTTAGCCTTCTGCCATGACTGTAAGCTTCCTGAGGCCTCTCTAGAAGCCAAGCAGATGTCAGTACCATGCTTCCTGTAAAGCCCGCAGGACCGTGAGCCAGTTAAACCTCATTTCTTTATGAAGGTGTCAGGTATTTCTTTATGGCAATGCAAGGAGAGACTAATACAACCGCAAAGTTAGATTCTAAAAATAGAGGTGTTCTGGTCAACTCAGGTGTTTTATTTTAACAAGGCAGCCAGGGAAACAGCCAAATAAGCAGAGAATTTGGTTGTTTACCCAGAGATGCATCTAACAATGCCAATTACCTCACATCCTACCCCAATTTATAGAACACTTTGCTGAATGCTTCACTATATTTCATTCAATCCTAATTATAATCCTATGAAGCCAGTATTATTGTCTTCATTTCACAGACAAGGAAACTGTGGCTCACAGAGTTCAAGTTACTTCTCAAAGTAGTATTATAGTCAGTGGCAGACCTGAATTCAGGTCTGTTGCCACCACTTCTATTCACACCCACTATGGTGCACCGTGCTGAACAGCAATTGGAAGATTTCATGGCATAAATATTCTTCAAATCATTCTCACACCCTTATACTTTAAAACTATTAGAGCTATGAAATATGCCTTTGAAGCTATTGCTAGGAGTAACAATTGGACCTTAGATAGCACAAAGCTGTGTGCCCAACACTCTGGGCTGTCAAAAACAATCACTTCAAAAGGCACCCACTGTGAGAAACCATAAACAATTTGGGAGAGACTTCCCCCGTGTTTAGTCGGTTTCAGAACTAAACTCAGAATAGGTCTAGAACTGCTGCTCCACCAGCCCCGCCACCGGCCAGATGGACAATGCCCCTCTTCTATCTTAATCCGCTTCCATTTTCCCCAACTGCTCTCACATTTATCATTCTCTCGGCCACCAGCCAAGTCACATGCTTACCTAACCCATCTATCTATTCACTAGTCCCATGGGTCAAATCTTGTGACAGCACAAATTCCACTGGAAATCAAAATTCTTTCATTGAGTGCCAATTCCCGGAGCCTGCACCCTACCAGGGCAGAAAGCAGGTGGGGAGCCACCCAGAGGTGAAAATAGCCTCTGTTGCCAGCCAGGGTTCCTATCACCAGCCCTCCCAGCCTGGCTCTTAAAAGGCCCAGGAGCACCCAAATGTGAAACAACTGTTTAACAATTCCCCTGATAACATCGGAGGGAAACCAGAGAAGAACCTGTCATCTGATAACCCAAGGAAGGTTTCTCATCCTCCAGAGCCCAAAACCCTAACCAGTGTGTCTTAAACTTTAAAAACTTCTTAAACTTAAAAAACGGTACAGAAAAACTACCCTGGGTATGGACTCAAGTGCAGATTTGCTGACCCCACTCTCAAATAATTTTCTGGAAGGGAGACAACAGAAATAAAAAATTTCCCCAGCATCCCAGGTGACTGCAGGTGGTAAAGGAAACTTGCCCCAAGATTCTCTTCCCCGAATGCTCCTGGGAGGAGGTTGCTGAGTGACTGCTTGGAAGTCTGCTTCTTTGTGAAACGCCCTGTATGTAACAGGGGCTTGATAATGGGAGCCATGAGTGTAATGCTCAGCTGCACAATGTTATAATACACGGCACTGCTTTATTAAAATAGTATGAAGTGGATGAAGTTGGGAGAAAGGTTCGGAACAGTGTGCAGTCATGACTGAGGGATACCCTGAGCCAAGAGCCTCCCACTCACTGTCAAGTGAGAGTTGAAGGTGAGGCACTTCCTGTCAGCTCAACACTAGCACTGCGCCAGGTACTGGTCACGCTACCGACGGAGCAGGACCTGCCATATGGCTTTTATTAGAAAAAAATTATTAGGAAATTAGAAAAACTTTATCAGAAATCACTGGTCCCAAATTACTGCTCTAAGAAGGTCTCTGAGCCAAGCCAGGACTTCATAGTCACACTCTACAAAAATCCTGGCATTCAGTGCCTTCCTGTCTGCAGAACTGCAGGTCACAGTGCGGCCACCTCACTGTAATAGGTACTCAAGGGCTCATCCCTGTAGCTCCAGATGCTACAACTCCAGGGAAAACCTATGGCTGCCAAGCGCTGTCTGGGAGAGGGTTCCCCATTGATGAAGACAATCCGTTCACAGCGTCTAAGAGTACGGAAATGGGAGACCACGGGAGTAAACAGACTGCCAAGCCACAGGGGGAGGGGTGTTACAAACACATGTACACATGTGTGTTTTTCCAACTCTGCCTCAGTGGTCTGGATCACCTCTGTGCCTTTGCTGGGCGGCTGTGTCAGCTGCGAGAGTTTTTCTTTGTATCTTTATCTCTGAATCTGTCTCCACGCAACATCTGCCTGTAGGAGTAAAGATAAGTATATCTGTGCGTGTTGTGTGAGGGGCAGGAAGAGCAAGTGGTGGCATGCAGGCAGCCCGGGCATGTGTCTGCACCGCACGTGTGTGAGCAAATGCGTCTGTTTAGGTAGTTCTAGAGCTAAGCCCTTGGGGGTTGCTGTCACCCTCCTCGTTCCAGCTAGAACCCCTGTAATTCTCACTGTTTCCACTTACAGTCAGCATTTCCTGGGAAGATTATTTAGTCCTGTTTCTGTTGTTTGCCTATTTCTATTTGGGGAAAGCTGGCCCCACCGGTTACTCCTCCCTTTCCTTCTCTCCCACAACCCACGACCTGTCCATTCTCTCTGCTGGCTGCTGGGGCCCGGCTGGCTGCTTCCTCTTGGCTATGGCGGGGGTAAGAGGGCTGGGCCCTGGGCACACAGACTCTGAAGCAGCCCTGGAACAAAAGCACCAATTCCTCCACTGCCCTGGCGGCCCTCTTTTTGTGCATTTTAGCACATTCGTCACATGAGTCACCCTTCATTTCCCTTTCCAAAAGTAGCATTTCCCTTCTAAAGAAACAAGGTGGGCCCAAAATCTGCTGAGGGCACCTACTAACTTTGGAATTTTAGGCAAATAACGCTGCCCTCTGTGCCTCGATTTCAACACCTGTAAAATGGGGCTACGACCTCCCGCCATCCTAGCACTGCTGTGAGAATAGGAGATAATGGCTATGAGGGAGGGGCCGAGCAGACACCCCCACAGCAGTTAACGTGACTGGCAGCTGCTGTGTTTAAATCAGGGAACTTGTGCTCCAAACCCAAAGGTTAGGTGGGGTCAGCAAGAGTCCACACCATTCTCCCAGCAAGTTAACTGGACACCCTCTGGAGACTGCAGGCATCGCAAAACCAGGCCACTGACCTCTTCGTGAGAAAAGAGTCACTTGTCATCTGCTTGGAACCTGGCCAGTCTTCTAAGATGATCATGGTATAATCAGGCATATCAAGTTTGGTGCACTTCATTATTCTTCCCTGAGTGGGAGTCTGACTAAAATTACTAAAGAGCATGGTCCCACCGCCCCCCCGGCCAGCCCCAACCTGCCTCTTACCCTTTCATTCAAGTTCCCAACAAACCTCTGAGCAGGGCAGCCTTCAGAGGAACACTCCTGGGACAAAACACCCTCGGCTGGGCCTGGGGCCTGGGGCCTGCTCTCATGCCTGTGGAGGGCAACCCTCCTGCTTAACATTCTTTAGGCCCCAGCACAGTACACCACAGCCCATGCTCCCTAGGGATGGTATCCCTTGCCCCATAGTTGCTGTGCCCTATGCTGCTGTCAGTTGGAGAACCCACCACCCATAGGTGGTAGTGGTGTTTTTTAAAGAACCCATGGAGCGCACCTACAAATCTCTAATGCTCATCTCCTCTCTCAGAGCTTTTCTCACAGTAGATATCCAGGAACATTTTTTGAATAATTGATTAAAAGTCTCAGCTCGTATTAACCTTTGCCAAGTACTTTCCATATGGGTCCAAGACTACATTAAAAATTCTGTGTATTGTTTTAATTGGAAGTTACAGTCTCTTAAAGTTACTACAAGGGCATTGGAATATCAATTTCTGGAGGCCCCAAGAGGCCTAAGGAAATAGCAGAGCGTAGCAATGGGCCCCAAAGCGTGAAAGTCAGAACTCGAGTGTAGACAAAAGAGGCCAGAGATGGTTCCCACAAAGGATACTGCAAGCCAGCCTCCTTTATTCATCCCCAAGCACCCAGGGAATCCCAAATTCCTACTTCTGTCATTGTGGTGTGGATGAGGGAAGCCTGGTATTGACAAGGGAACTGGTAGGGCTAAAAAACTAGTATTTTAAAACAGCTGTTTCTGGCATTTCATAACTAAATCTGATAAGTTTACCCACCAGCTGAAATGTGTGATTTAATTCTTGTGGCCAGAGGGCTTCTGACTGTCTCAGGAGCTGGGCTCTGCCATGTTACCACAGGCCCCGTCCAGCAGCACCTGCCCCGAGCTCCTTCTGTTTCTCATCCTTATTTGAAAGCCTTACCTGGACTCCAGCACAAGCTCACTGACATGTTTTCCTCAAATTTTTATAAGAGCAATACATAAAAATTTAGAAAACAATTAAAGTTAAAAAGAAAATACCACCATAGTCCTATACTCAGAGACAGGCATAGTCACCATGTGAATAATCATCATATGTATATGTAACTATTATAGCATACAACATTTTGAATCCTGTTTCTTATAACATGGTCTCATGAACATTTTCTCACGTCATCAAATATCTTTGAGAACCTTTCCTTTATATTCTGTTCCATTCATTTCTAAAAATTACAAAATATACAGTTGTAAAAAAACTGAACAAGTACAAAAAGAAAAAGGAAAGTTCCCATCAGTCTCCAGCTTCTGCCGAGCCTCCCCCTGTGGATGACCACTCCTAGCAGTTTGGAGTATACCCTCCCAAACCTTTTTCTATGTGAGTAATCCAGATGGGCTTGTAAATCATTAGATATATGTAGCTCGCTGCTGTTTTACAGAACAAAATCTCACTCTGCATTTGGCTGCTTGTATGGGGAAGAGCTCAGTCAGGGAAAAACTACTACAATCACTATTCCCAAGCCAGTGCAGAGCTGGGCCTTTGGGCTGGGGCCAGTTGGTACCTTGGAACATAGTGCTAAAATGCCAAGGCCATTACAGTATTAATCTAGCCACTGGTGGGTGACCTCCAACCTGTACTGCATTACATGCTTTACAAGCATAATCTCATTTAATCCTCTCAACAGCCCTATAGGAGAGGACTGCTGTACCCATTTCACAGATGAGGACGCTAAGTAAATGGCAGCACTGCAATTTCACCAAGTACAATTCTAACTGGTACAGTACCACCTATCTGTTCACTGATTTCTTTATTCATTCATTTGCTCTTCTACTTAGCAAACATTCTACAGGTCAGTAACACAGCAGGTCCTAAGAATAGCAGTGCACACCTGCTAATTTTGCAGAGACTGGGGAGTTTGACCAACACCGCCCAGGACAGTGTTTTCAAACCCAAATTTGTTCACCTGAAGATTAGTCAAAGAGAAATAAGGTACCAGGCCAATCCTACTGGTTCACCAAATAAGCCTCATGACAAAGGCATAATGGACAATGAGTCAGCAACTTCGGGTGAAAACCAACAAGCAATGAACACTTTTTAAATCTTCCATTTACATTCTTCATAAAGCTTTCAGGAGAGCTGATACCTATAAAAAATACCTAGAAACCGAGGCGGGCGGATCACGAGGTCAGGAGATCGAGACCATCCTGGCTAACAAGGTGAAACCCCGTCTCTACTAAAAATACAAAAATTAGCCCAGTGTGGTAGCCAGCGCCTGTAGTCCCAGCTACTTGGGAGGCTGAGGCAGGAGAATGGCGTGAACCCGGGAGGCGGAGCTTGCAGTGAGCTGAGATCGCGCCACTGCACTCCAGCCTGGGCCACAGAGCGAGATTCTGAGATTCTGTCTCAAAAAAAAAAAAAAAAAAAAAAAAGAAATACCTAGAAATGAAAAACATTTCCACTGCAGGAAACAACTTTAATTTAAAACCAATTGTGAGAAATTAAAGTCATCAACTCTAATGGTGGCTATAAAATGTAAACTGGTGGCATAGTTATTCCCGAGAATGTTAAATGCTCTTAAAGCTCAGCTTCTCACGCACCAACGGACCCGAGCTCCAGCACCGAGTCAGTGAAAAGTGAGTGTAGAGAACCTCACCAACCTGTAGGTTTCCCCAAAAGGAAAAGTAGAGTAATGAACAACTTACATACCCTTGTCTGTGAGATTTTTTTGAATGACTTGAATAGTAAGAATATCCAGAATAAGTGGATTCGGTATCCATAGCAATGGAGGGCTTGCCCTTGAGGAAGGAAGGAGCAGGTACTGTTTCTCCTCAGAGGTAGAGAATTTCACCTACCAGACTCCTAAAACCTCAAGGAGTCTGGAAATTAGAAGAGCAGGCACTCTTCAACAGGAACGAATTCTGGGAAAGAGGGAAAAAAACAAGACATTAATCTTCAAAGCCAACCTTAATGGGGCTGAAAGATAAATGACAAAGCCACATCTCCTCTCTGGGGTCTCTATCATGGAACAAGCAGGCGAGGGTGAAGCAGCTGAACTCTAAATGCTCCACCCACGCAGCAACCGGCTTTCCCAGGTGTCTGGGAGGGAGACAGGATAGGTGCTGAGCAAGCTGAACCCCTATCACAGCAGCAGGAAAATGGGAGGCACTCATCCACTTCCTCAGTGCCGCCTGACGCCTGCTCACTGGCTTTAGGAGGTGACTTTCCACATCTCTGGCCCTCCACACAATGCCCAGCCCCCGACTGCCAGTTTGCTGGTTATAAAAACGATACTCAGCGAAGTTGCTTTTAAGGGATTTGGTTATAATTTCCAAAAGTCAATTGAAAAAAAAAAATCTTCAATCTTTTTGATCTAGTATCCAAATTTCTGAGAATTTATCTTAGGGAACTGATTTCTTTTTCAAAGAAAAATTATTGTTGTCTCATTGTCTATAAATAATAAAATGCCAGAAACAATCTAAATGCCCTCAGAATACAGGAATTGGTAAGGAAAACATGGTTTATCCACCAAAAAAGTATCACATATGTGTAAAGTGATCATTATAAAGAATGGAAACTCTTATAATGATAAATTTTAAAAGCAGGATACAGTATTGTTGATACACAGTGCACCAACATTACAGTTACAATCATATAAAATTGCCTTGGTAAGGACAAAGATTTTTAAAGGAGACACAGAAAATAAAAGCAGGGAATTTATTATTTGCAGGCTCCTGGGTCTTTTCCCACATTTTCATTAGATATCACTTTGCAATAAAAATAAATTGGAAACATTTCCAAGTACATTCCTGAACTCCCACATGCTAAACTTTTTACTTCGAGAAAACCGAGATCCACAAGTTCTGTCTCTCTCTGCACCCCTCACCCCAGAGCTAGTCTCAGCTCAACAGGGTTCCTTCTTCCAGCGCTGGAAGCTGAAACTGCAAACACAGCCAGTGAGATAAGTGTGAAGAAAAAACAAAGGAGCTGTAAAGGCCATACCCTAACCCTCCTGGGAGGAGGCCACGTTTCCCTGATCCCAGCAATGACACGTAAGTCTGGAGGGAATCAGGTCAGCACAAATCGCCACATACCTCCAACACAGCCCCCATAGCCTCCCATCCCACTTAGGGTGTATTTACCCTTACCATTCATTCTTCCTGGGAGTCAGGTACGTTCACTTCCAAGGTCTGCCACCCAGGGCCAGTCTCCTTTGTCCCTGATGCCCTTACTTGCCATTTCACTTCTCCTCTGCCATCAAGAGCCCAAGGCTAGCCCTGGGGAAACCTGAGTTCTAGTCTGAGCCCAGCCACTGTCTTTCTTATGCCTCAGTTTCCTCATCTGTTAAACGGGGTAAACCAACCAGCCACCAACCTCACAGGTTGATCTGAAAATATAAGCAGATACAGTTTCCAGAGGTGGGTTCCAATCTCGGGTTTTACTCACTTATTAGCTATTAGGCCCCAGTCAAAATGAGTAAACCTCTTTGAACATGTAACTGTAAAATGCAAACATCAGGGTTGCTGTTAAGACCAAATGAGCTAACAACTTTGAAGGCACCCAGCGCGAGCTCCAGATGTGCTAGGTAAATGAAAGTCTGTGTCTATCAGTACTCCCTTTGCGGGTTCCGAAACCCTTGTTCCTCTGTCTTCCTAATGAGAGAAATGCTTGGAAAGAAGCAGAGCAGATAACAGTCTCTGTGCCAGCCTTCCTGCCACAAAGCTCACCTATGGGTTCACCTGCAGTCAGACAGAATGGAGCTCGCATCTCAGTCCGCTGCCTACTAACTAGCTGTACACCTGGGCAAAGCAATTTCTCCTTGGAGCCTCAGAGATTTCCCAATCCATAAAAAGGAAGCAAGGCAGCCTATTATGGTGGGCGTTTGGTGGGGGAAGTAGCTGTAAAGATAAAATGTGAAAACAAACACAGCAGGCCTTTTTTAAATGCTAAGTTTTGCTCCTCCACTTACCCTACTTTCCTAGAAGACTTCAAGAGCTGAGTCATCTTTTTTTCTGCCTACTGTCTCCACCATTTTCACTAGCAATTTCAATCAGCTTTCAGCACCTCAGTCTCACTTCCTTTCTGCCCTGGGCTTTGCTGTTTTCTCACCTGCTTCATAACAGGCAGCCGTCAACATTAGGATGTGCATCGAAGATCTCCAGCCCTGAGTGAATTGAGATCCTCCCTGAAAGCCCCTCACCCAGCTCTCTGCTGATCTGCAGATTCTAATGTCCAGTTCCCTGGCCCAGAACACTGATTTCCCTCTCTCTTCTAGATTCATAATTAACCCTTCACAACTCCTACACTCTTTCTGCCTTGCATCCCATAACTCTGGATTCCCCAATCCATCCCAACTTCCAGCTACTTTTTGCTAAATGCTGCTGGAGTGTCTCAGAGGCTGGCGGCCCAGGCCCCGCAGATCTGGGCAGACCCAGCTCGGTGCTTCCTAGCTGTGACATCAGGGGGCAGATGTTTGCCTCTCTGAGCTTGTTCAACCCTGCCCCATAAAATGAGGTCATTTAATATTCTCTCTTCCCAGGGTTCTTGCGAGGATTAAACGAAACTGCAAAGGTAAAGTCTCTGGCACATGGTAACCCAAGTTTTATTCCCTTCCCCCTCTGCCAGAGGACTTCATTCCTTGTCCTCATTGAAAACTTGTGGCCATTCATTAAGACAACTCCAGACCTGTCCCTCAAATGAAATCATGGATCCCAAATGCCCTCCAGGGAAAGGCTTTATCTAACTCTACCAACCACCCTAGTCTGGTTTCCCTCCCACAGTTCCTTCCTGTACTTACCAAGGAGTGGTCTATACATGCTGTCACTCCCTCCTTCTCCACTGTCACTCCAAATCCCCATCCACAACACTCCACTGAAACAACTCAAAGTTGGCCAAGGATTGCTGTGAGCCAAGTAACATCCTTGTCCTCCTCCCCCAGTGCTTTTCATTTCATTTATTAGTACATCCACCTCCATATTAAGTGGCATCTACATGACCATGCTAAGCAACACTAGGGCACAGCAATGACAAAGGCACACTGCTTGCCCTAGCAGAGTTTCTCTGTAGCTCGCTAGCCTCCAATTTGATGCCACTTATGTTACTACTTCTCTAACACTCCCTCTCCTCTCCCCTCACCACATTATCCCTTAACATTCAAAACTCTTCTCATTCTTCTCCATCCACAGATTTCCTACGGCAGAAGCTCCTTGAACAGAGCAGCTATGTCTTACCTCCACCCAGGATATTTTGAACATAACAGGTACCCAACAAATACTTACTGAAAGACTAAAACCCAAGTGCACATTTCCTACTGAGATTCTTCTTGCTCCCCTTGGGAATGCCATCATCCCTCTCAAAGGTGCTCTCCAGTATCCTGTCCTGTTCTTCCCAATTCCTCAGCTAAAGCAACACCCTCATCCTATGGATCCAGCCCTGTGCCACCTTCAACACTCTCTCTGACCCTCCCCTCCCTCTATTGATTCACAGCCACCCACTTCCTCCAGGCTCCGTCTACACAGGGCTAGACCACTACAAAGCCTCCAGGTGTCCTCACCAGTCTACACACAGCTCAGGCCCCTTGTAAGTCATACCGTTTCTAATAGTTACCAACTCTTATCCTATCCAAGATCTGAGTGAGGATTAAGAGGATGCAATAGGAGGCAAACTGAATAAAATCCAAAGTGAACTCGACTTTGGATTTTCAACAGACTTAATAGAAAAGGATATCCTGAAGCTTATCACTGCAATGATATATCTATGAGATAGTTCCCTTGCATACACAATAAATTAACAAAACTCATGATAAGGTCAGAAGGAATCCCTTATCAGAAAAGATAATAAAGCAATGAAAAGGAATCAGGTTCCCAGGGTAATAAACTGATAGACTGTCACAACAGCATGAATGGGACAGTCATATAAAGGTGGGAATATGGCTCCTAGAACCTAGAACTGTCTATCACAGTGACCCCTCATATGACTCATATTGTGTTTGGCCCAGGCTGGGCAGCAACCAGAGTGACCTTTTAAATTACAATGCAGACATCACTTCCCTGTTTAAAACCTTTCCATGGTGTCCCACTGCACTTTAAATAAAATACAAAAATCTTTCATTTGGTATGCAATGTCCTGCCCAGCGCGCTAGCTCCCTCCTCCTTCTCTAGTCCCAGCTCCTTTATGGTACTCTTAGGGCTTTGGCAGAGCCCAGTGTATCTGTTGGTACTCACCCTTTACATGCTCTGTTTTGCCAAATTCCTACTCATCACTCCCTAATTTAAATACTGCTCCTTTCAAGAGGCCTTTCCTGATCCTTCAATCTCAATCAGGCTCTTCTCCAGCACCCTGTACTCTTCCTTTCTATCCAACTTCCAGTGATACATTTGTTTATGTGAGCACTTATTGTCTAGTTCCTTTACAGGCTGTAAGCTCCATGAGGGCAGAGGCACTTTCATGACTGTCTTTCCAGCTCCTAGGACATTATAGGTACCCTATAAACGTCTGCTGAATGAAGGGTTTTGTGGCAGATCTTAGGACACGAGGCCATAGATTCATTGTGGGAGAAACTTTAGAAATTATCTATTTTAAATCCTTAGTTTTAGAGGTGAAAAAAAAAAAAAGATGCAGATATTAGATAGAGCCATGATACCAGAACTATCAAAAATAGAGCTATACTACTGGCTTGCATGGCAGTCCCATTCAGGGGCAGAGTTCACACTCCAGACACACTGAGTAAAAATCAGCAGCAGCCTCTTTCAGCCACTGCCCAAGAGCATCTCGCCTCACCTGTCACCCACCCCTTAAGAGTGCACTGCTTGGCACTGCTTGCGTGGGGGCTGGAGGCAAGTATCAGGGCAGGGCCAGGCTCATCGAACCACATCGCATGCAGGCAAGGTCAACACTGGGAGATAGGTGCACAGGGTGCTTCTGAGTGGCAGTGTCTTAAATTCTGGACTTCCTAGGCAAAAATGTCAGAGAGAACCTCCTTTACCACCCTTTATCAAAAGCAAAATGAAGACAAGCAGCCTCAAACAGAATTCTCTCCTAAAGTCATGTTCACTCATATAAAAATCCTACTACTTAAAATGAAAACACAGTGTTTAGCAAATCGTATGAAGGAAATAATACGTTATGATAATGACAGTGGTAAACACAAGCTAACCTTCGCAAAAAGGAAATTATAAAAACATCAACAGCTCTGCCTAGAGCTATTAAGTAATTAAGGGAGCTCTGGTTTGGAAAGTTACTATGTAAGGGGTACAGAGACACGCACTGAATTTAAAGAGACACTTTGCTTCCTATGCAGTAAGTAGACCTACTTCCAAGGAAAAGTGGTGTCTGGTACAATTATGCTTATATATGCTGTGTACATTACGTTGAATATTTGATTTTTATATAGAATTCTGCAGAGATTATGCTATTAATTATTATTTATATTTTGTCTTGAAGCTAACATTCTTCTTAGGGGTACCCATTTTTAATTAAATGGCACTCAAGGGGAAAATGACAATTGGAATAATTTTGTTTAGAGTCAACGATTCTTCTAGAGAGTAGCAATGAGCCCAGATTGTGGGTTAAGAGCATTCGAATCCTGGCTCTAGTACTTACTGTGTGACCTCAGAGCAAGTTACTTAACTGCTGTCTGTCTCAGTTTCCCTAACTGTAACAACAGATTTTATTTTACTTATAGATCTGTAGTGGGCATTAAATAAGATAATTCATACAAATTACTAGAACAGTGCCTAGCACTATCAACAACTATCAACTACTACTAGTATTCACTAGAGTAAAATTCCTTCAGTTAGGAAGAACTGAAGGGGTTGTATGGCATAAAACTTCTGTATCATTTTCACTGAACTTATACACATTTTTCTGGTCTCTGCTACCACCTTTAACTACTACTATTTACTATAGCTAAGTAACAAGTGATTTCTATTCTGTTTCTTACAGGCCTCTATTTACCATCCCCAGGTTGGAAGCAAATGTCAGAGACCAGAGAAAACTGTGTGTGTTTTAGTGGGTTTATTTGGAGGGGCATGGGCCTGGAAAGGAGTGGGCAGAGATGCAGGGCAGATCTATAAAACATTTTGAACTTGTGGTCTATAAACCATCAAATATCATGCAGGTCACTGATGTGAGGATCTTGCTGGGCTTATGGCATTTGTGACAAACCCATTGATTCTTTTATTATAACAGCTTATAAATGAATGATTCTGGGTCATTATTTACAAGGAAAGAAAACATTAACTTCGTTTTACTTGTTTGGCCAATGATTTCAACTCACCTTGCCAGAATAACTTCTCTCAGCTTCAGTCATGAATTACCCCCAAAACACCTCCAGCAACTGGGTACAGATTTCTGAAGAGCCGTGAATTAACATGTCTGGAGTTACGTGATGTATATTTGAAGGCAAGTGACTCCCTTGTCCCCTGCCAGATATTTAAACTTCAGAAAAATAGATCTCATGAGTACCATCTCCTCTGTAAATCTGATGGTACAGAGTCTAATCACTGCTGATTTGTAAGTGGGATTCAGAAGGACACTGCTAAAGACAACAGAACACACATGTATCCTTGCATCAAACTTCAGTACTGCTAACATCAAACCAATACTGCTAACAGAAACATGGTCCAATCACAAGCCCACCTAACCATTTCCATCTTAAGGAAAATAGAATAGCATGATGCCCAAATCACATGCCCTATACAGCGAGACCCCAACCAGCTAGCTGACTTTACAGAGATGATGGTAATACTCTAACAGTTTCTAGTTGTCAAGTGTTTACTATGTGTTAGATGCTGTTTAAAGTCACTTACATGTAATATCTCACTTAATCCTCATAACAAGCCTTTAAGGAAAATAAAACATTAATACCATGTTAGTCAGGGAAACCAGACTGACACATGAGCCAGGGCTTGAACGTTGAGAGTCTAACTCCAGAACCTGTGCTCTTAGCTACAGAAAATTGACAGCACTGTAGCAATTACTAGAATTGTTTGTTTATATAGAGGAGTATAAGCAACAATCATAAATTGTCCCAAACCACATATAACCCCACAGAGAATTTTGCAATTTCAACTTCTACTCACAGGTTCAGTGTCCCAAGCATTGTGGGGCATTCAGGAGAAAAAAAATGAATCTAAAATAGTTCTAACTCCTAAGGAGCTCACAGCCCCAATGTGGAGACCTCCAATTAAAACACAATGTGACAAGGGCCCATCCCACCCAAATTGCTGATAAGGCCTAGGGTAGCAAGCACGGTGTGTGTATATATGTGTGTTAAGGGGATGATGAAGGGGAGAATGCCTTCTTCATTCAACGCATTTATCCTTCAAACAAAGAGTGACATGGAATTGTTGCTTGGTAAAGAAACTTTAAATTTCCTTTATGGTTTTGTCCTTATGTTGCTTAATACATAAGACAATAAAAATGTACGGCTTGGCAAGCAGTCCTTACAAATATAACACTCTCAAAATTCTTCTCCCATTTTACTTACAAATTAAGTTGCAAGCAAGCCTCACTGCCAACATTGTTGACAGTGAAATTTCACACTTAAGTGTTTTCACTAATTATACTGAGAGACATCAACGTTTGGGAATGTTTAATGCTCATGGATAGGTGAAGCGTGTTATTTCTTTGAACTGGAAAAAGAAACAGTTTCCTCCCACAAATCAAAGCCCCAACTATATCACATTGATTTAATTCAACTCTAAAAACTCTATAATTAGTGGTTACAGAAAATGGCTAATTACCTCTCCCTGTATTCAGACAATTTCTGCCATCTCACTTGCAGTGCCTGGGAGCTGTGTACTCAACCCACCCACTGAAGGGAGAATGCTAATTAACATTGTTGTTTGGTGATACAAGTTATAATATTTTTCAGCAACCCTGCAAAATTTATAAACATGTCAGTGAAAATACCAATTCGTTACAGTTTGTTAGCTTTTGGACTAAGCGCCTAAGAATACATTCATTTCTAACCAAAGCCAGGTCAAGAGTTTTAAAATAATGCACGGGCCTCTCACACAATCATCATCTTAAGGTGCTCTAATACTTCCTAACGAGCATCTAAGGGAGCTCACAACACCTTCGCAGTGTGGGCATTAGACCTGGTTTGGAGAAGTGAAAACTGAGCAACAGATTTCCCGGCTCCAAGTCTCATCTGCTCATCACCCAGCAGCCAGGCCGCGGCTCCGCCCTACTCCTGCCGCCACCACGGACGCGTTTAAATTTTTATAAAGCTTCACACTTCTCTAGGCGCGATGCTTGGGGCAGTTCAAAGACTGCAGAAGGAAATGAGGTCCTGCCGGTGGCGAAGGGTGCCCCGGCGCGGTGAGATTTCCTCCAGCAGGGACACCTTGGGCAGAGACCCGCCGGGCGCCTCTGCTCCACCCCGGCGTTTTTGAAAGTAAACTCCTACCTGCCTGTTGCGCTCTCCAAGGCGCAACCGGACTCGCCCCCCAGGCCTCCAGGGCCGGCTCAATTTTTTGTGAGCGAGGTGTGCACACAGACCAGCTCTGTCCCGTTTCCTGGCGAAGGGCCAGGCGGTGCCCGGGTCGAGCCCCGCCAGGGGTGGGAACCCCGGTGCGCGCCCGGCTCCCGCCCTGCACGGCTGCTGCAGCCGCCCGGTGCCTCCAACGCTCGGCCACTCCCTGCCGGCCTGCCCGCCGCCCCGGCACGCGCACCGAAGGGGCGCACCCCAAAGACCAGCCAGGGGAGAAAGGGGCGTCCGAGGCGTGAGCAGGCAATCCCGCGACCCCAGGGAGTGGGGTGCGGCGGAGATCGCACGGCAGGGCCAGGAGGGGTGCAACGCATGGCTAGAAGAGTGGAGTCAGAGGAAGCACGACCCGCAGCGCTCCGGAGGAGGGGAGGGAGCTCCCGGCCCGAGGCGGGAGCCGGCGACCCGGGGT
>NW_012106919.1:5014316-5016345 GCF_000951045.1 Mandrillus leucophaeus | reverse complement strand
CACATTCACCCTCATACACACACTCACACTCTACACAGAGGCGCACAGCCCAGTAACCCACTCTTCTGGGCAGACACACACACTATAAACACACAGCCCAGGGATTGATCTCCAACACCGTCCCCTCCCCCCCCAACGCCCACATACTTGGAATCTTAAACTCACACACACACACACACACACACACACACACACACACAAAATCATGCACAAAATTCAAGCCCTTTTGCCCTCACCAGCGCCCCAACCCACATATTCACATGGCTCAGGGACTAACCCCCGAACCCCACTCAACACACACTCATATACACACATTCCAAGAACTGACCGACAAATATCCATGTACACCATATTTCAACCCGTATACACACACTTAAACTCACATGTAGCCCTGGAAATGACCCCACAAATACACACACACACAGCCTGCAAGCCACCACAGCAAGCCTCTCCCCTCCTCCTCCCTTATCAGAGCAGGCACTGCCGCTAGCCCAGTCTCCTAGAAACTGCTGGATGAGCACATCTCTGCAAGCAGGTAGCTGAAGCTTCAGTGCTGATTCCAACCAGGTACTCTTTCCTTTCTGAGCCTTTGTGTCCCTGTCTGAAAAGTGGTGAGGACGCTGATGTCCACCTTGCAGTATTGTGGTGAGGATTACAAAACAGTTGGCAACAATTTTGATGAATATTTGCACTTTTCTTAGTTGTCTTGTGTTGGTAGCATTAGGGTTCCTTACTGATTATCTCCAGTCTGGCCGGGACCCAAAGCTGCTTACGTGGCAGAACTTTACAGTGGAAGCAGTGTATAATGAAGTGCTGAATTTCCTAAGAGTTTCTGTAGGAGTATTGCGGGCATTTGGGGTGGGGAAACGCAGGCCCACCCTGACTAACCTTAGTCAGGGAACCTTGGCCCCAAAGAAGCCCTCACTCCCCTGATCACCTCTTCCTCATCCCTTCTAGCCTCCATTTTCTCTCGCATATGTCACACTTCCTTGAGAAGACACCCATATGTTCAATGTGGCTGATTTTCACCACTCCCAGCCCCCAGGTTCTGCTGCCCCACTCAGTGGCCTAGACCATCTGTCCCCCACCCCCAGCCTCCCAGTAGGCTCCAGAGAGCAGATGTTACTGACTCAGGCAGCCAGGTTCCTATAGGAAAAGCCAATTGTCTATTCACCCAAATCAGCACTCAGGTGCAGAAATGTAGAACATTATAAAAACATGTCTCTCTCATCTCTAAAATGTAAAACTTTCAAAGTTCAAACAGGCCAGGGATTTCCAGTTCTAGTCATGTACCTGAATAGCTCCAATTGACACAGAGATCTTCAATGAGTTTTCAGAAAGTAGTTCTAATTCACTTAGGTTCTTATTTCCAGCCACCTTAACAGATGATGTTTTGTGGGAAAGACGGGTAGTTGCAAATAACCTATTTTAAAATAATAAATTCACCTTTAATACCATTTAGAGGCTGGGCTTGGTGGCTCACACTTGTAATCCCAACACTTTGGGAGGCTGAGATGGGCAGATCACTTGGGTTCATGAGTTCAAGACCAGCCTGGCCAACATGGCAAAACCCCATCTCTACTAAAAATAAAAAAATTAGCCAGGCATAGTGGCAGGCACCTGTAATCCCAGCTACTCAGGAGGGTGAGGCAGGAGAATTGCTTGAACCAGGAGGCAGAGGTTGCAGTAAGCGGATATGCACTCCAGCCTGGGCAACAGAACGAGACTCCATCTCAATTAAAACAAAATAAAACAAAACAAAAACATTGTGTGGGTCCTGGGCAAGATGGCCAAATAGGAACAGCTCCAGTCTGCAGCTCCCAGCAAGATCAACGCAGAAGGAAGGTGATTTCTGCATTTCCAACTGAGGTACCCAGCTTATCTCATTGGGACTGGTTAGACAGTGGGTGCAGCCCACAGAGGGTGAGCTGAAGCAGGGTGGGGGCATCGCCTTACCTGGGAAGTGCAAGGGGTTGGGGAACTCCCTCCCCTAGCCAAGGGAAACCATGAGAGACTGTGCTGTGAAGAA
>NW_012106919.1:5011764-5014266 GCF_000951045.1 Mandrillus leucophaeus | reverse complement strand
GCCGGGACCCAAAGCTGCTTACGTGGCAGAACTTTACAGTGGAAGCAGTGTATAATGAAGTGCTGAATTTCCTAAGAGTTTCTGTAGGAGTATTGCGGGCATTTGGGGTGGGGAAACGCAGGCCCACCCTGACTAACCTTAGTCAGGGAACCTTGGCCCCAAAGAAGCCCTCACTCCCCTGATCACCTCTTCCTCATCCCTTCTAGCCTCCATTTTCTCTCGCATATGTCACACTTCCTTGAGAAGACACCCATATGTTCAATGTGGCTGATTTTCACCACTCCCAGCCCCCAGGTTCTGCTGCCCCACTCAGTGGCCTAGACCATCTGTCCCCCACCCCCAGCCTCCCAGTAGGCTCCAGAGAGCAGATGTTGCTGACTCAGGCAGCCAGGTTCCTATAGGAAAAGCCAATTGTCTATTCACCCAAATCAGCACTCAGGTGCAGAAATGTAGAACATTATAAAAACATGTCTCTCTCATCTCTAAAATGTAAAACTTTCAAAGTTCAAACAGGCCAGGGATTTCCAGTTCTAGTCATGTACCTGAATAGCTCCAATTGACACAGAGATCTTCAATGAGTTTTCAGAAAGTAGTTCTAATTCACTTAGGTTCTTATTTCCAGCCACCTTAACAGATGATGTTTTGTGGGAAAGACGGGTAGTTGCAAATAACCTATTTTAAAATAATAAATTCACCTTTAATACCATTTAGAGGCTGGGCTTGGTGGCTCACACTTGTAATCCCAACACTTTGGGAGGCTGAGATGGGCAGATCACTTGGGTTCATGAGTTCAAGACCAGCCTGGCCAACATGGCAAAACCCCATCTCTACTAAAAATAAAAAAATTAGCCAGGCATAGTGGCAGGCACCTGTAATCCCAGCTACTCAGGAGGGTGAGGCAGGAGAATTGCTTGAACCAGGAGGCAGAGGTTGCAGTAAGCGGATATGCACTCCAGCCTGGGCAACAGAACGAGACTCCATCTCAATTAAAACAAAATAAAACAAAACAAAAACATTGTGTGGGTCCTGGGCAAGATGGCCAAATAGGAACAGCTCCAGTCTGCAGCTCCCAGCAAGATCAACGCAGAAGGAAGGTGATTTCTGCATTTCCAACTGAGGTACCCAGCTTATCTCATTGGGACTGGTTAGACAGTGGGTGCAGCCCACAGAGGGTGAGCTGAAGCAGGGTGGGGGCGTCGCCTTACCTGGGAAGTGCAAGGGGTTGGGGAACTCCCTCCTCTAGCCAAGGGAAACCATGAGGGACTGTGCTGTGAAGAACAGTGCATTCCAGCCCAGATACTATGCTTTTCTCATGGTGTTCGCAACCCACAGACCAGGAGAGTCCCTTGGGTGCCTACGCCACCAGAGCCCTGGGTGGCCGTTTGGGCAGACATTGAGATAGCTGCAGGAGTTTGTTTTTCATACCCCAGTGGCTCCTGGAATGCCAGTGAGACAGAACTGTTCACTCCCCTGGAAAGGGGGCTGAAGCCGGGAAGCCAAGTGGTCTAGCTCAGCGGATCCCACCCCTACGGAGCCCAACAAGCTAAGATCCACTGACTTGCAATTCTCGTTGCCAGCACAGCAGTCTGAAGTCGACCTGGGACGCTGGAGCTTGTTGAGGGGAGGGGCGTCCGCCATTACTGAAGCTTGAGTAGATGATTTCCCCCTCACAATGTAAACAAAGCCAGTGGAAAGTTTGAACCGAGCAGAGCCCACTGAAGCTCCACAAAACCACTGTAGCCAGACTTTCTCTCTAGATTCCTCCACTCTGGGCAGGGCATGTCTCAAAGAAAGGCAGCAGCACCAGTCAGGGGCTTATAGATAAAATGCCCATCTCTCTGGAATAGAGCAGCTGGAGAAAGGGGCGGCTGTGGGGGCAGCTTCAGCAGACTTAAATGTTCTTGCCTGCCGGCTCTGAAGAGAGCAGCAGATCTCCTAGCACAGCACTCAAGCTCTGCTGAGGGACAGACTGGCTCTTCAAGTGGGTCCCTGACCCCTGTGCTTCCTTACTGGGAGACATCTCCCAGCAGTAGTTGACAGACACTTCATACAGGAGAGCTCTGGCTGGCATATGGCAGGTGCCCCTCTGGGACAGAGCTTCCAGAGGAAGGAACAGGCAGCAGTCTTTGCTGTTCTGCAGCCTCTGCTGGTGATACCCAAGCAAACACAGTCTGGAGTGGACCTCCAGCAAACTCCAGCAGACCTGCAGCAGAGGGGCCTGACTGTTACCAGGAAAACTGACGAACAGAAAGGAATAGCATCAATATCAACAAAAAAGACATCCACACAAAAACCTCATCCAAAGGTCACCAACGTCAAAGACCAAAGGTAGATAAATCTGCAAAGATGAGGAAAAACCAGCATAAAAAGACTGAAAATTCCAAAAACCAGAACACCTTTTCTCCTCCAAAGGATCACAACTCCTCACCATCAAGGGAACAAAACTGGATGGAGAATGAGTTTGGCAAATTGACAGAAGTAGGCTTCAGAAGGTGGGTAATA
>NW_012106919.1:4999319-5010714 GCF_000951045.1 Mandrillus leucophaeus | reverse complement strand
ACATAATGGTAAAGGGATCAATGCAACAAGAAGAGCTAACTATCTTAAATATATATGCACCCAATACAGGAGCACCAGATTCATAAAGCAAATTCTTAGAGACGTACAAAGAGACTTAGACTGCCACACAATAATAGTGGGAGATTTTAACACCCCACTGTCAATATTAGACAGATCAATGAGACAGAAAATTAGCAAGGATATTCAGGACTTGAACTCATCTCTGGACCAAGCAGACCTAATAGACATCTATAGAACTCTCCACCCCAAATCAACAGAATATACATTCTTCTCAGCACCACATCACACTTATTCTAAAATTGACCACATAATTGGAAGTGAAACACTCCTCAGCAAATGCAAAAGAAGGGAAATCATAACAAACAGTCTGTCAGACCACAGTGCAATCAAATTAGAACTCAGGATTAAGAAACTCACTCAAAACTTCACTACTACATGGAAACTGAACAACCTGCTCCTGAATGACTACTGGGTAAATAATGAAATTAAGGCAGAAATAAATAAGTTCTTTGAAACCAATGAGAACAAAGACAAAAGGTACCAGAATCTCTGGTACACAGCTAAAGCACTGTTTAGAGGGAAATTTATAGCCCTTAATGCCCACAGGAGAAAGCAGGAAAGATCTAAAATTGACACCCTAACATCACAATTAAAGGAACTAGAGAAGCAAGAGCAAACAAATTCAGAAGTTAGCAGAAGACAAGAAATCACTAAGATCAGAGCAGAACTGAAGGAGATAGAGGCACAAAAAAGCCTTCAAAAAATCAAATAAACCAAGAGCTGTTTTTTTTTGAAAAGATTAACAAAATACATAGACTACTAGCCAGACTAATAAAGAATAAAATAGAGAAGAATCAACTAGACACAATAATAAATGATACAGGGGATATCATCTCTGATCCCACAGAAATACATCAGAGAATACTATAAACACCACTACACAAATAAACTGGAAAATCTAGAAGAGATGGGTAAATTCCTGGACACATCCACCCTCCCAAGACTAAACCAGGAAGAAGTTGAATCCTTGAATAGCTCAATAACAAGTTCTGAAATTCAGGCAGTAATTAATAGCCTACCAACCAAAAAAAGCCTGGGACCAGACAGATTCACAGCCGAATTCTACCAGAGGTACAAAGAGGAGCTGGTACCATTGCTTCTGAAACTGCTCCAAACAATAGAAAAAGAAGGACTCCTCCCTAACTCATTTTATGAGGCTGGCATCATCCTGATACCAAAACCTGGCAGAAACACAACAACAAAGAGAAAATTTCAGGCCAGTATCCCTGATGAACAGCAATGTGAAAATCCTCAATAAATTACTGGCAAACCAAATGCAGCAGCACATCAAAAAGCTTATCCACCATGATCAAGTGGGCTTTATCCCTGGGATGCAAGACTGGTTCAACATACACAAATCAGTAAACATAATCCATCACATAAACAGAACCAATGACAAAACCCACATGATTATCTCAATAGATGCAGAAAAGGCCTTTGATAAAATTCAACACACCTTTATGCTAAAAACTCTCAGTAAACTAGGTATTGATGGAACGTATCTCAAAATAATAAGAGCTATTTATGACAAACCCACAGCAAATATACTGAATGGGCAAAAGCTGGAAGCATTCCCTTTGAAAACTGGCACAAGATAAGGATGCCGTCTCTCACTACCCCTATTCAACATAGTATTGGAAGTTCTGGGCAGGGCAATTAGGCAAGAGAAAGAAATAAAGGTATTCAAATAGGAAGAGAGGAAGTCAAATTGTCTCTGTTTGCAGATGACATGATTGTATATTTAGAAAACCCCATCATCTCAGCCCAAAATCTCCTTAGGCTGATAAACAACTTCAGCAAAGTCTCAGGATACAAAATCCATGTGCAAAAATCACAAGCATTCCTATACACCAGAAACAGACAAACCAAGAGCCAAAGCATGAGTGAACTCCCATTCACTACAAAGAGAATAAAATACCTAGGAATACAACTACAAGGGATGTGAAGAACCTTTTCAAAGAGAACTGCAAACCACTGCTCAAGGAAATAAGAGAGGACACAAACAAATGTAAAAACATTCCATGCTCATGGATAGGAAGAATCAATATCATGAAAATGGCCATACTGCCCAAAGTAATTTGTAGATTTAATGCTATCCCCATCAAGCTACCATTGACTTTCTTCACAGAATTAGAAAAAACTACTTTAAATTTCATATGGAACCAAAAAGGAGTCCATATAGCCAAGACAATCCTAAGCAAAAAGCTGGAGGCATCACACTACCTGACTTCAAACTATACTACAAGGCTACAGTAACCAAAACAGCATGGTACTGGTACCAAACCAGATATATAGACCAATGGAACAGAACAGAGGCCTCAGAAATAATGCCAAACATGTACAACCCTCTGATCTTTGACAAACCTGACAAAAACAAACAGTGGGGAAAGGATTCCCTATTTAATAAATGGTGTTGGGAAAACTAGTTAGCCGTATGCAGAAAACTGAAACTGGACCCCTTCCTTACACCTTATACAAAAATTAAATCAAGATGGATTAAAGGTTTAAATGTAAGACCTAACACCATAAAAATCATAGAAGAAAACCTAGGCAATACCATTCAGAACATAGGCATGGGCAAAGACTTCAAGACTAAAATACCAAAAGCAATGGCAACAAAAGCCAAAATTCACAAATAGGATCTAATTAAACTAAAAAACTTCTGCACAGCAAAAGAAACTATCATTAGAGTGAACAGGCACCCTGCAGAATGGGAGAAAATTTTGGCAATCTGTCCATCTGACAAAGGGCTAATATCCAGAATCTACAAGGAACTTAAACAAATTTAGAAGAAAAAGCCCCATGAAAAAGTGAGTGAAGGATATGAACAGACACTTCTCAAAAGAAGACATTTATGTGGCCAACAAACATATTTAAAAAAAGCTCATCATCGCTGGTCATTAGAGAAATGCAAATCAAAACCACAATGAGATACCGTCTCACACCAGTTAGAATGGCGATCATTAAAAAGTCAGGAAACAACAGATGCTGGAGAGGATGTGGAAAAATAGGAATGCTTTTACACTGTTGGTCTGAGTGTAAATTAGTTCAACCATTGTGGAAGACAGTGTGGCAATTCCTGGAGGATCTAGAACCAGAAATACCATTTGACCCAGCCATCCCATTACTAGGTATATACCCAAAGGATTACAATCATGCTATTATAAAGATACATGCACACTTATATTTACTGCAGCATTGTTCACAAGAGCAAAGACTTTGAACCAACCCAAATGCTCATCAATGATAGACTGGATAAATAAAATGTGGCACATATACACCATGGAATACCATGCAGCCATGAAAAAGGAAGGGTTATGTCCTTTGCAGGGTCATGGATGAAGCTGGAAACTATCATTCTCAGCAGACTAACACAGGAAGGGAAAACCAAACACTGCATGTTCTCACTCATAAGTGGGAGTTGAACAGTGAGAACACATGGACACAGGGAGGGGAACATCACAACCAGGGCCTGTTGGTGGGCTAGGGGTGGCATAGCATTAGGAGAAATACCTAATGTAGATGACGGGTTGATGGGTGCAGCAAACCACCATGGCACATGTATACCTATGTAACAAACCTGCACGTTCTGCACATGCATCCCAGAACTTGAAGTATAATTTTTAAAATGCCATTTATTGTCCATTTTTCTCCAATGATCTTAAGTGTTCAAGCTGAAAAGGTAAGCATTGGAAAGCTCAGGAACTGAATGGTGGAGGCCTGCCCTAGCTCAAGGTTACTGTCACCAAGTGGTTTAACCTCATTTGGCTTTTGCCCAAAGTTGAGTGCTCCAGCTTATATTTAATGAGTAATAAAAGTAATATTGTGGGTGCCACATGCCACTTCTTTGTTTCACTAGTATATATGTTGCAAACTCAATGTGCGAAGTGGGGTACTATGCCCTGGATGATCTCAAGACTGTGTTCCACAAATGCATACAAATATTTCTCCCTTCTCATTCTCACAGCTTTCCCAAATCTTGGTATGATGCCGTGATATGATGATATGTATGTTTTGGTTTTCATCCACGGTGGTTCCTGGCTCACATCTCCTGTGAGATTCTTATTTCCTAAGTGACTAGGGCAGTAAGGATATCTTTTGTTCAAGTATTTGGCTTTTTGTCCTTGATTCCTGAAGCAGCTCTGGAAACAGTTTTAGAGTGATAAAGGTGAAAGACAGTCTTTTGTTATTTATAACAAATGCTTTTCACCCACACCTGAGCTTATGTTAATGAGGCAATTTTTGGGAAGTCCCTAGATAACACTTTGTAGGATTGGGGGAGAGACACTGGTTGTCAGGGAAACCAATCCTGTAGTCACAGGGTTGAAAGGTTCTGCCTGTGGTATTTATACATTATTGAGGAGATAGGATGCAAATAACCAATAGGAAGCAACAAGGTGAACTTTCAAATTGAGTGCTGTGGGAATTCAAGCAGGAGAAACTGTTTTCTGTTTGGGAGACCTGCGGAAGGCTTCGTGCAACTGGTGGCTTTTCAACTGGGGCTCAGTGGATAGGAAAAATTTTGGTGGGTAGCTGAGAAGAAAAAATAAACTTAGTTTCTTCCTAATGTGCTCTCATAATATAGAGTTCTTTTCAGATTCCACTGTAGGAGTATTTCCCCACACACCAAGCTAGCAATCAATTCTGCAGCAGACACCAGCTGAGAGGAGAGGGGGGTGAAGGTTAAGCTGATCACAGTGACCAGTGATGTAATCAATCATGCCTCTATAATGAAGCTTCCATAAAAACCCCAAAGGACTGGGTTTGGGTAACTACCAGATAGGCAAACACATGGAAGCTTCCAGGACAGTGAAGAAGAACATATCCATGTGTCTAGAGGGTGGTGGAGCCCAAGTCCACCAAGATGGAAACTTCTGCGTGCCACCCTTCCAGACCTCCTGCTGTGTGTCTCTTCATCTGACTGTTGATTTGTATTATTTCGAGTATCCTTTATCACAACATAAATGTTTCCCTGAGTTCTGTGATCCACTGTAACAAATTAATTGAATCTGATGAGGGTGTTGTGGGAACCCTGATTTATAGCCAGTTGGCCATAAGTTCCAGAGTCCTGGACTTGCGACTGGCCGAAGTGAGGGCATTCTTGGAGGCGGAGCCCTCAGCCTGTGGGTCTTGACACTCTCCAAGTCCATAGTGTCAGAATTGATTTGAATTAGAGGATACCCGAGTGGTGTCTCCTGCAGAATTGCTTGCTTGCTTGGTCTTTGGGAAAATCCCTTACACATGTGGTCAGAGAAGCATTCCATGTTGTGAGAGTACAGTAAGAAGAAACTGAGTTTGTTTTTTCTTCTCAGCTAGCCACTGAGATTTTTCCTGTTCATCAAGACCCAGTTCAAATGCCACCTGTTTCATGAAGCCTTTCCCAGGTCTCCCAACCAGAAGACAGTTTCTTCTATTTGAATTGCCATAGCACTCTAATTTTTTTACATTCACCTTGTTGCTTTGTATTGGTTATTTGTGTCTTGTTTCCTCAATAATGTGTAAATACCATGTCTTATTTATCTTTTTTCTATCACAGATCTTTTCACATAGTAGTTACTTTCTAAAATACTTAATACATGAATAAATGACTATAAAATACTTTCGGCCCCTGGAAAGTTAATAATTTAACCAGAGAACAATCTAATTACAGAGTTTTTATATATGCATATAAAGGTTGTTAACAGAAGATAATACATAAAATGCTAAATGTATTAAAAGCACACTCTTTTAAAGAAGTTACTTAACCAACCTCAAGAATTATGAATAAACCCCAAATATCAGGAGGTAAGTGAGAAAGGCCTCTGATCTACAAAATAGACTGCAAAGTCTATGCCTTAAAGTGGAGAGAGTTGATAAACAAGAGAATCCCTCATATCCCACTTAGATACTGTTTACACTTAGTTTACTAACAATTCTAATAAACTTTACTATCTGATTCACTATAGATTAGCAACACATCAAAAAGAGAGTCAGGCAATGACCTCAGGAAGACCCCAGGGACTGCAAAGAGGATCACTATGAGAATTGTTTAATTCCAGAGCTCATGGCCTTCTCTTTCGCTCCTGGCACACTACACATCACAGAATAATGGCTAGGGATGCACAGTGCCTTCGTTGTAAAAGGCGAGATGGCCCTTCTGTATACAGTACTGTATTTCAGAAGACAGAGAAGATGTAAAATAAATATCAGAAAAATTTCCATCCAAAATGTTTGAAATGTTAAAAAGTGCCAATTCTTTAAAGGGTCATTTTCTGTAAAATCTACATGTTTATTTTATGTCTGCTGGTTAATAATGCCAGTGATGAGGTGCTACAGTATGGGTCATTAGTGCCCAGTGAGAGAGTCACACAGGCCTGGATGGTCAGGGAAAGCTTCCCAAGGGAGGGTCAATTTGTCCTCACCTTGAGGAAAGAGAAATGGAACAGGCATAGATGGAGGACAGTGGCTGGATCCCAGGTGCTCAGTCTGTACATGTTGAAGAATGGTTCGACAATGTTTCTGTTTGGAGTATGGACCAGAGAGAGGAAAAGCAATGCCTGGTATTTACTCAAGGGCAGGGAGCAGGGCAGTCAGGGTCAAGATAAAGGCTTATGCTAAGACAAAGAGGATTCAAATTTGAGTGGCTAGGATTAGAAGGTAGAGAACCTGGAATCCAACACTAATGTTTGGATTTTTTTTGTTTGTTTGTTTTCCTTAAGAGTACGTGCTCAGGCACCACAGATAAACCTGAAATGTTCTTTCCTAGTGTTTTAAAATTTCATTTTTATTTAAGTTTATTTTTTAGAAACAGTCTCACTGTATTGCCCAGGCTGGACTCAAACTCCTGATCTCAAGCAATCTTCCCACCTCAGCCTCTGGGACTATAGGTGCACGCTGCAGTACCTGACTTCTGTAATATCTACTTCTGGTATCTACTATGTGCTAGGCAATATGTTAGCTACTAGAGATACAAAACTAGGTAATGTAACATTGACCAGTGATTCAACAATTAATTCAACAAACATGTATTGAGCACTCACTGTGTACCAGTTACTATTCTAGGCTCTGGGGATATATTAAAACAAACTAAAGCTTCTGTATTCAGAGAGTTCATATTTTAGTGGGCAGAGATGGACAAATGAGCATCATGTGTAGTATGTCCAATGGTAACGAGTGCTAAGGAGAAAAATAAAGCAGGAAAGAACATGGAGAAGTCGGGTGAGGGTGCATACGGCACTCTCCTGGAGGAGCTCAGACACTCCAGGGCGAGACTGCTACATAAATAAAGTCTTGCTATCAAATACCATAGTGCTGATAGTGCCAGTGCTATGACAGAGACCAGAGGCAGGATGGGAGCACTGTGGGAGCACAGAGAGAAGGCCTAGCTCAGTCTGCAGAAGTGGCATGGCTTCACCTAGTTGTGACTCTGGAACCAGAAGGAAAAGGGTGTATTTGGCAGATCAAGGGGGAGGGAGCATTCTGGGCCAAGGCACAGAAGTGTGACAGAAAAGTCCAGGAAAGCACATTTGTGGCTTCCGTGCTAATGGACTTCACAGGCCTGAAGAAACAAGGTGCTGAATGTGGGGGTGTTTTGGGGGAAGGAGAGGCAGGTACAGAGTGTTGAAGCAGGATGGCTCTGTGGGGTGCCTGTTGGCAGTTTGGCATCATGGGAGCATAAGGGAGGATCAGGCTGGGATACGGGGGAGAGGGTGGGGATGGGCCTGGAACAGGAGCAGCGCCAAAGCTCAGAGGGCCCTGCATGGCAGGCTTAGAAGTTTAGATTTTGGCCAGTCGCAATGGCTCACATTGATAATCCCAGCACTTTGGGAGGCTAAGGCAGGAGGATCACTTGAACCCAGGAGTTTGAGACCAGTCTGAGCAACATAGTGAGGCTCTGTTTCTACAGAAATTAAAAAAAAAAAAAAAATTAGCTGGGTATAGTGGCTCATGCCTCTGGTCCCAGCTACATGGGAGGCTGAGGTGGCAGGATTGCTTGAGCCCAAGAGTTTGGGGTTACAGTGAGAATGAGCTATATGATTGTACCACTGCACTCCAGCCTGGGCAACAGAGTAAATTTTATCTGGTGGACAATGGGGAGCCATTGGGTTTTTATAGAGAGGGATAAGATGAGCCGATCTGGACTGCAGTGTGGAGAGTGGCTTGGTGGGAGGGAAAAGTAAAGGCAGGGAGACCAAATGGGAGGCTGGTGAGACCATAGGAAGCCCAGAGAGGCCAGTAGGCCTTAGTTAATGCAGCCTTCACAGGCAAAGCTCAATCACAAATGGGGAACCAAGCAGAGGAAGAAGCTCAAGGAGAAAAGGTTAGTTTAATTCTAGGCATGTTGAGTGTAAGGGACCTGTAGGATGTGCGAGTGCAAAGAATAATAGTTCACATTACTGATGGTTCATTATGTGTCAGGCACTGTGCTGAGCATTTCATGTCTTCTTTATTCCTCACTACAACTGATGATGTCGGCGGATTTTACAAAGAGAAAAACTCAAGCACAGAAAGCTTAACTTGCTTGAGATCAACAGCTGTTAACTGGTGGGGCCAGGCTTTGAACCCAGACTGGCTGACCATAGATTCCTCATTTTTGATCCATAAACTATACTGCTTTCTAACAGTATAGATTTAGAACTCAGGAGAAGATAGGCTAGTGATAGTGACTATAGGTTTCAGAGATTCCATATAGCTGGCAATGCAGTAGAGAAAAGAATAAGAAATGGGTAGAGGAATACAGACCGTGTGAAGCAGAGATAAGACAGGGAGTGTGGCAGGGGCTGTTGTTTTGTTTTGATATGAGCAACCCTGAAACCTTTGTATAGATCAGAGAGAAGCAACCAGACGGGTTCAAAATTTAAGAAGGGGTAACTTGTGGGACAAAGAAGATGTGTGATGGAGAGCACAGGTGGAAAGACTAGCCTTGTACAGATGTGAGACCGCTGGTGAGTGCAGGAGGTCAAAGTGTCTTAGTATTTGCCATGAGGTAGGAGGCAAAAAGCTCTGCCAGAATCAGGAAGGCCAGGAGATACAGTCAGCCAGGAAATAGAGCCAGCTGGGAGAAGACATGTATCTGATGGCTTCTCAGG
Source organism: Mandrillus leucophaeus (assembly GCF_000951045.1). NCBI lineage: Eukaryota > Metazoa > Chordata > Mammalia > Primates > Cercopithecidae > Mandrillus > Mandrillus leucophaeus. The sequence goes on along the minus strand of NW_012106919.1, from coordinate 5,001,565 downwards.
GCCCTTTGAGAATTTGATTGCCAATGGGATGGAAACCACTGAAAAACTGCACATCCCCCCAGTTTTTGCAAACAATTTGAATGAATGGGCCCTTCAAATTGAGAAAATTGCCAAGGGACCAAATTGGTTCCTTGCAGTGGCCCTAGACATAGCAGTCTCTAACGGCTCTTCTGTGTCCAAGAATTTTTATCTTTGATGGGCTGAGTTTGAGGTGAGGGTGTGATGTCCAAGAGCAAACTTGAAAAAGCAGTTGAATGGTGGGATTTTCTACTAAATAGCCTTGCCTGGGTTTGAAAGTATAGTATATAAACAGGAAACAAGCTTGTTCTGTGCAAAGCCACTGGCCCACGGGAGCCTAAGCAAGCAGTTATGGTCTGCGGACCAAGTGCAGTAACTCCCAGGAACACTGGCCACTGGTGTCCCTCCAGGCTTCTCTGCAGGCCCTGGCAGGCAGGCCCACTCCCAGGCCCAGTGGCTAGTGTTACCTTGGGGGTTGGGAGGGACCCAATGTGAGATAGAGATCTCAGGTTGCAAAAGTGGGATCTTGCCAAGACTATAGCCAACCCCTCACTTTGGCAGCCTTGTTATCATTGAAAAGGATACAAGTCAAGCGGAGAGAAAGAGAGTCTGATAAAGAAACACCAGTCAGTGCGATTCCACTTGCCGGAGCAGTGCAAAGGATCACACTCAGGGCCAGTCATGGGCAGAGCTGCTCCACGCTAATACCACCTTCTAGAGACCCGGAAGTTTCTTCTCTAATGTTTATTTCATCTGTGGCATCATCGTCAGTAATTCATTAACTATTTATGAGAAATACTTGAATAACACACCACATACAGTGTTGAACTAATTATTTGGACTGACACCAGGTGGCATTATTTCCCCAGGGCGAACCAGCCTCCAGAGCTTCTGCCCCAAGCTCAGACTCCTTCTGGCTGTGGAGGAAATGCAGGCATGCAAGGAAGGCCTTGGCTCCTGGTTTGCAAGCAGTCCGCTCCCGCTTCTGAGTTACAAGTGGTCTCCATGGGAGCTGCAGAGGGGAGGGCTAGGTCTGGGCATAGGAGGACAACACAGTTAACCCATCTTAGCAGTCAGGCTTTGTATTAATCATGCGTATTTATTTTCTGGATTTCTGATGCTTTGACATCTGGAGTCCTGCTTCCCAGGGCTAGTTAGTTCCTAGTGATAGTAAAGGCTCACCCATAAGCATCCTTGTTGTGCGCAAAGGAATCAATCCAGACCCTGTACCCCAACCAACTCTTTTATTGAGCTCTTGCAGGGGTCAGATACTAGGCCATTATCCCCCTGCCCAAATCATTCCAGGGTCAGGTACCAGATGAATAGGGACTGTCCTTATACCCCAGAGCCTGCTGACGTTATTTAAACTAGCCAATCCTACACCTATTTACCCTGCTTGGCCTGTTTCTTCCCATAGCAACCACAATAAAAGCTCTTGTTCATGTTTCCTGCCTGCTCTGTCTGCCTCCCGGCCAACTGTGGTGCGTCCCTGCGTGGCCTTGCACAGCATGGCATGCGTTCTCCCCTTAGGAACTATGAGGAACCAACTGTCTTTTCAATGGCAATTGTCTCCTGATCTGTTGACCTCACCATACCCCAGTATAATAAAACCTACTTTCTTTTTTTTTTTTTTTTAAGACAAGTCTCACTCTGTTGCCCAGGCTGGAGTACAGTGGCGTGATCTCAGCTTACTGCAACCTCTGCCTCTCAGGTTCAAGCAATTCTTCTGCCCTTAGCCTCCCAAGTAGCTGGGATTACAGGGATGTGCCACCACACCCAGCTAATTTTTGTATTTTTAATAGACACGGGTTTCACCAAGTTGGCCAGGCTGGTTTCGAACTCTTGACCTCAGGTGATCTGCCTGCCTTGGCCTCCCTAAGTGTTGGGATTGCAGGCATGAGCCACTGTGCCTGGCCCCATAAAACCTACATTTTAAAAAAGGGTTTGTATTCAATCTTTCCTAATATGTGAACTATATAAATGAACAGACAGAAGCAATTAATATTTATTGTGTTTTTACAACATGTCAGGCATTGTAATAGTCATTTTTTGTCTATTACTTATTTAATGGTAATTTCCAAAATCAAGTAGGTTAAATAACTTTACCGATGTTGCAAGACAGGCTAAACTCAGGTCTTCTGGTTCTCAGCTCAGGAATTTCCTACCACACTGTTTGTAGATAACTAAGACAAATCTCTTTTCTTCTCCCTTCCCTTCCCTTCCCTCCC
>NW_012106919.1:4992418-4999204 GCF_000951045.1 Mandrillus leucophaeus | reverse complement strand
TTCTTTCTTTCTTTCTTTCTTTCTTTCTTTCTTTCTTTCTTTCTTTCTTTCTTTCTTTCTTTCTCTCTTTTTCTTTTTCTTTCTCTCTCTCTCTTTCTTTCTTTCTTTTGTGTTTTTTTGAAAGAGATGGAGTCTTGCTATGTTGCCCAGGTTGGTTCAAACTTCTCCCCATCAGCCTCTCAAGTAGCTATGACTACAGGTGTGTGCCACCGTACCCATCAGATTTCTTTTCTCTTTTCTTTCTTTTTTTTTTTGAAGTGGAGTTTTGCTCTTGTTGCCGAGGCTGGAGTGCAGTGGCATGATCTTGACTGACTACAACCTCCGTATCCCAGGTTCAAGTGATTCTCCTGCCTCAGCCTCCCAAGTAGCTGGGATTGCAGGTGCCTGCCAACACACTCAGTTAATTTTTTGTATTTTTAGTAGAGATGGGGTTTTACTGTGTGGGCCAGGCTGGTCTCAAACTCCTGACTTCGGGTGATCCACTCTCCTTGGCCTCCCAAAGTGCTGGGATTACAAGCATGAGCCACTATGCCCAGCAGATTTCTTTTTGTTGTTTTTTTATTCCCTTTTCTTTCCCTGATTAATGATCACTGTCCAATCCTCACCACCACTTTTCTACCTATCCCTTTCTTAAAAAAAAAAAAAAAAAAAAATTCCTCTGCAGCATTATTTGTTGGTTTCTTCCCCTCCCAGGTGAAAATATGAAATACAAATAAATTACAAATTACAGACTATAACAAATTTTTTTCATTTTGATTACAATGACTTTAAGTTTGGATCTTAATATTTTTATGTTTTTGAGTTTAACAATACAGTCTTCAAACATGTACTTTGTTTTAAATGTTTTTTTAAAAAACATGAGGGCCATGATAGACTAACAGGGCCAGATTTATTCTCCCACCTGAAATAACTATGAATTAGGACAAAACATAGGAAACAACAGGATTCAAGAAATTGGACATCAGGTAACAAAAGACCATGATTCTTGAGAGACGGGAAACAAATTAGGTTTTTCCTACAGTTGTCACAGCTTGCTGTCTAGAGGGATTTTTTAGGTTGTACAGGGAGAGGAAACCCAGGCAGAGACTATTGATCTCCTTGTCTTGAAGAGGGAGGCCTTGGATTTCAAGGAGGCCAAGGAGACTAGAGTTTGCAGGACAAAGTAACAGAGATGAGAGGGCTGCAGAGAAAGAAAACCCTAGAAATCCACAGCAAATCCCCTCAAGCATTCAACCAAGTCCTGTTGAGTGCAGGTGTGTGAGGAGAAAATCCTCTGAACGGATAAGAGAGAACAGTACCTGGAACTCATACAGGAATGTAAATAGTGCCTGTTATGACCAGCCAGGCTGGAAAACCTCAGTTTATGGAGCACTGGCTAGTGTAATCAGAAAAGTATTGCCTCAGTAGTGGGACAAAAAGCCCCCTAGTTGAAACATTGCCCAGGTTGTGCCAAAGAAAGCTTAGAAGCAAGACCTGAAAGTGTCAAACTCTTCTAACAACTCTGTATTACAGAACAAAGTTCAAGAATATTTATGAAATTCACAAATATCTATCACCCAATAAAGCAAATGTACAATGACTGAGATCCTATAAAAATTACCAACCTATAAAGAAGTATATAGGAGAAAGTGAGCCATAACAGGGAGGATGATATATCAATTGAAACTCACAGAACTGACATAGATGATGGAAGTAGAAAAACAGCATCAAAATGGTCATCTTAAATTGTATCTCATATGTTCAGAAATATAGGTGAAAGATTAAACATGTTAAGTAGAGAAATGAAAGACGTAAAATGAACCCAAGAGCATGGAAATGGGTTCATTGGGGGCCCTTCTTTGTGGGCTTTATAGCGTACCCAAGCCAGTGTAAACTTCAGCCTTGAACGATTGCCCACCCACCTTCCCATGGACTATAAGTACTGAAGGGGGTTGCCCATTGTCAAACAAGCAAAAACATCCAAGTTGAGCTTCTAGAGGTGAAAGTTATAATTTCTGAAATAAAAATTACACTGGGTAGGTTAACAAAAGGTAAGACATTGCAGAAAAAAATTAATAAACTTGAGGACATAGCAATAGAAAGTATCCAAAATGAAACACAGAGGGAAGGCCAGTCATGGTGGTTCACACCTGTAATCCCAGCACTTTGGGAGGCTGAGGTGGGCAGATCACAAGGTCAGGAATTCGAGACCAACCCAGCCAACATGGTGAAAGCCCATCTCTGCTAAAAATACAAAAATTAGCTGACTGTGGTGGTGAGTGCCTGTAATCTCAGCTACTCAGGAGGCTGAGGCAGGAGAATTGCTTGAACATGGGAGGCAGAGGTTGCAGTGAGCCAAGATCATGCCACTGCACTCCAGCCTGGGTGACAGAGTGAGGCTATGTCTCAAAAAAACAAACATAGAAAAAATTTAAAAAGTGAACAGGGCATCAGTAAGTCATGGGTATAATATACAGGTACTAGGGATTTCCCAGGAAGGGGATAGAAAAAATACATGAAGAAATAATGGCTCCCAACTTTTCAAATGTCATGAAAATGATAAACTCTCAGATTCAAGAAACTCCATGAAACATGAAGAAAATGACACCCAAATCAATCAGCATCAAATTGCTCAAAGCTAGTAACAAAGGGAAAAACATCTGGGGGATGAGGGGCATAGGGAATGGAGACATTACATACAGAAGAACTAAGAGAAGAATAACAGCAAATTCATCTTCAGAAACAATGCCAGCATGAAGACAATGGAGTAACATCTTTAAAGTACTGAAAGAAAAAAATGTCAGTTTAGCATTCTGTATGATACACTTTTATATCCATTGAAAATATCTTTCAAAAATGAAGGTAAAGTAAATAAATTTTTAGACTTAAAAAATCTGAAAGTATTAATCACCAGCAAGTTTATCCATCTTCTACAATATCTAATCAGTTGTTAATCCCATTCAATGTTTGTTTTTTTTTTAAATTTCAGACACTGTAATTTTTATCCTTAAAGTAAGTTTTATTTTGGTTTCTTTTATATCTCATCCATGTTTTTACTTGATTTTTTGAAATAACTATTTTAATGCCTTTGTCTGCTAAATTTAACATCACTATGAATTCTGTGCCATTTTCAGATCATTTATTTACTCCCTTATTTTAGTTAGTATTTTCCTGCTTTTCATGTTCAGTAATTTTTTACTAGATGCTAGACATTGTTAATTTTACCTTGTGTGCTGGATATTTTTATATTTCTATAAATGTTCTTGAGCTTTGTTCAGGGATGCAGTTAAGTTACTTGGACACAGTTAGATCCTTTCAGGTATTGCTTTTAAGATATGTTAGGTGGGACCTGACTCATATTTAGCCTACGGCTCATTATTTCTAAACACTCAGGAAGATCTTTTGGAGTACTCTACCCAATACCCCCTGAATTGTGAGGTTTTCCAGCCTGGCTGGTAGGATTAGGCACTATTCCTAGTCACTGTGAATGCCATGTACTGTTTCCTTCAATCCTTCATCAGTCTCAGATTGTTTCCTCAGACCTGTACACTGATCAGTACCCTGTAGAATACTTGTGAGGGACCCTCTGCAGATCTCAGTGTTCTCCCTCTGCAGTTGTTGATTTTCTAGTACTGTCTCCTGAAAACTCTAGCTACCTTAGTTTCCCTGGACTCTCAGCTCTGTCTCCTCATCAGATAGTATCCTAGGCTTTTCCTGGGTTTGCTTTCCCTGAACCAGAGTCAGGAACTCTCCCAAAGGACTATACCTGGGCAATCATGGGTCTCACTTTGTTCTCTGTCTCTCAGGAATCACTATCCTTTGTTGACTAATGTTCAGGGTCCTGAAAATCATCATTTTGCATATTTTGTCCAGTTTCCTGGTTTCTGGAAGGAGCGTAAATGTGGTCACTACTATTCTGTCTTGGTTAAAAACAGATGTCCTAGGTCATTTAACATTAATTATTGATGTGGTTGGCTTTACATTACCACATTGCTATTAGTTTCCTTTGGTTGATTTGTTCTTTTCCTGCCTCCAGTTGTATTAGTTATTTCTTTGATTTCATTTTTTATCTATTGTTAGTTCATTTAGTTATACTCCTTTTTAACTTTTTCAGTGGTTGGCCTTGGGTGGCTAATATACATTTTTATCTTATCATATGTTTCTTTCAACAGTATTATACCAGTTCATATGTAGTATAAGAAACAACAGTATATTTACAATCTCTCCTTCCAATTATTTTGTGCTGTTTTTGTCACATATTTTATTTTATCTTACAAACTGTACAATGCATTGTTATGATTTTTATCTTTAGTTAGCCAGGTATCTCACAATGCAATCAACAAGTAGAATGTCTCTTATATTTATCTTAATGTTTACTTTTTTTGTGCTCTTCCATTCGTTGATTATATTCAAGTTTCAATTTGGTTATCATATTCCTTTTACATAAAGAACTTACAATTTAACATTTCTTATAGAACCAAGTCTGCCTTAAATTAATTCTCCTAGATCTTGTTTGTCTTAAAAAGTCATTATCTTGCCTTCATTCTTGAGATTTTTTTTTTCTGGGTACAAAATTCTTGATTGAGAAGGTTTTTTTCTCTTCAATTCTTTAAAGATATCACTTCATTTTTTTTTTCTGGCTTGTACAGCTTCTTACAAGAAGGTTGTTGTATTTCTAATCTTTGTTTCTCTATATGTGTTTATTTTCCCTGGCTTCCTTCAAGATTTTCTCTTCATCTTTGGCATTTAGGAGTTTGGCAGTGACGTGTTTGGGTGTTTTAAAAGTGCATCTACTGCTCTGGGTTCCCTGTAACTCTTAGATCTGTTGTTTCATGTATTTCATTTTACTAAAGGACTATTACGTCTTTAAATATTTCTTCCACTTTGTCCTCTTTCTCTTCATCTGGGATTCAAATTACATGCATGTTAGGCCATTTGATATTGTCCTATAGCTTTGAATACTTTGATCTTTTTGTTTTTCATTCATTTATCTCTTTGTGTTTTAGTTTTATTAGTTTCTATTGACCTGCTTTCAAGTTCACTGTTTCTTTTCTCAGCTGTGTCTACTTTACTCAGGGGCTTGTGAGAGGAATTCATCCCTGATATCATGGTTTTAATTTCTAGCAGACACTTTCTCTCATTTCCGTCTTTCTGCTGAAATTTCCAGTTCATGCATTTATATTTTCCCATGGAGCCTTTAACATATTGTTTAGTTATGTTAAAATTTCTGTCTGATAGTTCCAATGTCTGGATTTCTCTGATTGTGGTTTTGTTGATTCCTTTATCTCTTGAAGATAGGTTGTTTTTCTCTTGCAATTTTGTCTGTCTTACAATTTTTTTTTTTTATTGAATGCTCTACATCACGTGTAGAGGAACAATAGAAACTGAGGTAAATAGTATTTATACTTTGTTAAGGTTCATAGACCTGGCAGGAGGTTTTGCACAAACCCAGCTACCAGAGCATGAGTCTGGCAAGATAGAAAACACACACAAGTCAGACACAGCAACTTGTTACTCACCAATAGGCAGCAAGAATCAACAGAAGCCTGGAATCCATGGTGAGCCAAGTCCTCCAAGGCTCAGGAAAGCTGTCCAGAGCAGATGGAGTCTTATCTGCATGTGTCCCACTTTGTACCAAACCTGAGAGACTCCAAAATCATGGCATTCTGGGTTTCATTCCCCAGGGGAAACCTGGATCACTGTGTACAAGTGTTGTAGGACATCCTGTTCTGGGAGAAATGAGGAAAAAGCCCAAGCTATTCTGGACAGGTCCTTCTTATCTCAGCATATTGCTTTCTCAGAGCATTGTACTGAATTGCAAGCAAGAGGAGGAAGAGCTGGGTTAACCAAGGTCATTTGGTGACCTGTCCTGCACACCTGGAAATAGAAATCCCTCTTCTACTGTTAGGCCATTAGTGTGTATGTAGGAATGGGAGATGGGAGTTGAGCTAGACTAGTCAGGAACTGAGCTGGTTTGAGCTTCAAATTCTTCTAGCAGTAGGATGCCATTACCATCTGCTTAGTGTGGGTCTGAGGTGCTAGTGAGTTTCTCCTGGTGTTTCTGCTTCCCCCTAAACGTTTCACTGTTCTTGAGTGCTTACACCACAGAAGGGAGTCTCTCTTGCTGCTATTCCCCCATCCTCAACAGTAGAGTTCTTGTTACTCAGTGCTAGGCTCATGGTATGGCAGGAGATGTTTTCTTGTCCTGGACTGGCCTCAGTCTTAGGTGGACCCTGGGCACCTGGGACTGGGGTTGAAGCTTTACTGATGTTCCTGCACTCCTCATTGTGGCAGGGAAGCTCTGTTTTATATTTGTTGTTAGTCTTGGGTGGAAAGGGACCGCCACGTCCCAGCTGTGCAGTTCTATTCTTGGTATCAGCGTAGGATTCTCGACCCAAGAGGTTTCCTGCCCTCCATAGGAGTAAAGGGTTTTTGCTTCTACTCTTCCAGTAACAATGACTCTTTGCCCATGTCCTGGGAAATGGTTTCCTACCTTCTCCAGAGAAAGATGAGTTTTACTTCTAATTTTTCTTTTTCTTTTTTTTTGAGACGGAGTCTCGCTCTGTCGCCCAGGCTGGAGTGCAGTGGCCAGATCTCAGTTCACTGCAAGCTCCGCCTCCCGAGCTCACGCCATTCTCCTGCCTCAGCCTCCCAAGTAGCTGGGACTACAGGCGCCCGCCACCTCGCCCGGCTAATTTTTTGTATCTTTTTGTAGAGACGGGGTTTCACCGTGTTAGCCAGGATGGTCTTGATCTCCTGACCTCGTGATCCGCCCGTCTCGGCCTCCCAAAGTGCTGGGATTACAGG
>NW_012106919.1:4983215-4992368 GCF_000951045.1 Mandrillus leucophaeus | reverse complement strand
TGAGCCACCGCGCCTGGCCACTTCTAGTATTTTCTAAAAAGTCATAGTTCAAAATGACTCACTACCTGTTCCCAAATGGCATAATGCTTTTTTCTTCATAGAAGAAAAGAGTCCAGAGAAGTAAGTAAGCAGGCTTTGTGCCTGTCCCCCAGCTATTCATTGCTCATACCATCCCCCTTCCCCTGCAAGTGAGGAGGCTCTCGCCAGTCTCTGCCTGACCCCAGTCTTTGAGGTTCATGAAGAGCTTGCCAGGGAGAACAAGCTCTCCTTGTGTCTAAAGCCCCCAGCTATTCCAAGCTGACATGCTGGCCCATCCTGGGCCCCTAAGAATTTGCTAACATATTAGTTTACTTTTTCTTACTCACTTGTTTGGCAACCATGTCTTTTTCCCATGCTTTGCCAAAGGAGAGACTGTGTGTGTCCAATCTTGCTTCCGAGGGCCTCGTCCCTCCCTGGAATTTGGTTTACTTGGTGCCTCTCTCTCATGGGCTCCAAAAAACCTGTAACTTTGTAGCTTATCCAGCTTTTCCTTATTGTAGAATGGGAACATCATTCTTTCCCACTTTCTTCATCCTGAAAGGAAGTCCCATTTTCTTATCATGGGATTCTCTCTTTTTTCTCAATGACCAGCAGAAGTGAGTTTTTCATTTTATACACAGGAAGCTAAGCTCTCAGCGAGATCTTTTTCCTTTACTGGCAGGTGATGAAGCTGGGACGCCTCAGCTATAATGAAGACCTCTGTGATGGGGGAGCAGGAAGCCATGGAGAGAGCCTGAGGTTCCCAGGAGGTGAGAGAGCATGGGAAGTAGAGATCTGCCCACCAAGAGCTCAAGGGTCACCAAGACGCACACCTCTGTCAGAGGCAAGAATACATCCAGCAACCAAGAACAAAAACCCTGACTGAGTGGATTTCTGAAGTACCCCTGATCAGGAGTGGCCCTCAACACAGAGTGAGAAAGGACTGTGAGATGACTGTCATGAGAGCTTCTGCCACTAATATGGTTTGGCTGTGTCCCCACCCAAATCTCATCTTGAAGTGTAGCTCCCATAATTCCCATGTGTTGTAGGAGGGACCTGGTGGGAGATAATAGAATCATGGGGACAGTTTCCCCCATACTGTCCTCATAGTGGTGAATAAGTCTCATGAGATCTGATGGTTTTATAAGGGGAAATCCCTTTCACTTGGCTCTCATTTTCTCTCTTGTCTGCCGTCATGTAAGATGTGGCTTTCAACTTCTGCCATGATTGTGAGGCCTCCCCAGCCACATGGAACTGTGAGTCCATTAAACCTCTTTTTCTTCATAAATTACCCAGTCTTGGGTATGTCTTCATCAGTGGTGTGAAGGTTTGGGGAAGGTCTACTGCTGAATGTATGAAATTCCACCATCAAGGATTCAACACTACCATATTCTCCATACTATCTTTAAAAATGCAAACATTGACTGGGTGTGGTGGCTAACACCTATAATCCCAGCAGTTTGGGAGATCGAGGCAGGAAGATTGCTTTAGCCCAGGAGTTGAGACCAGCCTAGGCAACATAGTGAGATCCCATCTCTACAAAAAATAAAAATTACCTGGTGTAGTGGTGCATGCATGTAGTCCCAGGTACTTGGGAGGTTGGGGCAGGACGATTGCTTGAGTCCAGAAGGTTGAGGCTGCAGTGAGCTGTGACCATGCCAGTGCACTCCAGCCTGGGTAACACAGTGAGACCCTGTCTCCAAAACAAAACAAAAGAAGGTAAAAATAAATAAAATGCAAATATTTTTAGAAAGAATAATATGTTTGATTCTGTTGGTATGGCTTTATATTAGAATAAATAATAGAATAATTCCTGCAACATCTTCTTCTATTTTAAAAAATGGATAAATAATTGAATCAGAACTGAGTTCAAATCCTGACTCTGCCAGTTATTGGCAGTGAGCACTATGAACCTTTTGTTTGTAGTTTTGAATCATTCTGATTATCCATGTCCTCATCAGAAAAATGTGATATTCATCTTACAAGTTTGTTGTGAGGGTGAAATGAGATAATGAACATAAAATGCTTCCCACAGTGTCTGCCACAGAATCACTCCTTTGTACATTCACTAGATGTTTATTGAGCATCTAGTAAGTGCCAGGTGCTGCTCTACATGCTGGGAAATGTTCAGCAGTAAACAAAGCAAATTCCCTACCATGATGGAGTTCATGTTCTAGAGCAGAGTGATAGAAAATAAATAAGTAAGCCAACAAGTAAATATAAAATGTGTCAGATGGTGAATGGTTTGGAGAACAATAAAGCAAAGGGAAAGGGAGTGAGGGGAAGATGGGCCACTATTACAATGTTCTATGGGGCGGTCAAGAAGACCTCTTCCACGAGGTGACGTTGGAGCAGAGCTTGAAGGAAACAAGGGGGTGAGCCTTAGACATCTGGGGAGAGAGTTGCAGAAGAGGGAAGACTCACACAAACGTCTTGAGTCTGTACCTTGCTTAGCAAGTTTGAGGAACAGCACAGAGGTCAGGGCAGTGGAGCAGAGTGAGAGAATGAGGAATGGTAGGAGATGAGGTGGAGGCTGAGGGTGGGAGGCAGCACCAGAGGATGCCATGTGTCATGCAGGACTTGTAGGCCATGGTAAGAACCACAGCTTTTGCCTGACACGGGAGCCACAGAAGCGTTATGAGAGGGGAGAGACCTGGTCCTCCTTCCACCCTGGGTGCTATGTGGGGTATTGACTTCAGGGAACAGGGAGATGCGGAAGCAAGAAAGCCATTTAGGAAGTGATTGCAATATAAGGAAAGGATGGCTGTGACCTCTGTCATAACAGGTCAGGTTCCACATAGAAAGTGGAGCTGAAGGATATGCTGATGGCTAGAAAATGGTGTGTGAGAGAAAGGCAAGGATGATTAAGTTGTTTGGCTTGAGAGGCTGGAAGGACAGACTTGCCATTTACTGAAATAAGGAAGAGTATGGGAGGAGCAAGTTTGGAGAGAAGGGGAGATTCGGGTTAGTTTTAGACATGTAAGGTTTCATACCCACTAGGAACAGTCAAGTAGACAGATGGATATGTGAGTCTGGCATACGGAGGAGAGGACTGGAAATAAAAAATAGACACAGTGGGGCAGGGCAGTATTTGAGGGACCGTTCACTCTTTTTCCCATCTAGGTATGGTTTTAGGAGCAGGTAGAGAAGACCCTAGAAATGAAAGGCCAGACTCTAAATAGGCTCTAGCTGTTCACATCAGGCTCCACCCCTTCCTAGTGTGCCATTTTGCAGGTGATTCTCCTATTTTGAGTTCATTTTCCTGTCCACAGAGAAGGGGTTGGAAAAGACAATCTAAGATTTGGCACACTATGACTTTGTGGATATCTTATGAAGATTAGATACATTTAGAAGAAGAAGCGCCTCAAACTAGCAATTATTTGTGTGGGTTCGTCTCTCAGGCGTCTACCTGAGGAAGCAGGGGAAAGATCCTGAGGGTTAGAACTCACAAAAGCAAGCGTTAAAGAGGAGTGAGTGCACACCTGGAAGGATATGGGACATGCTCTTCAGAGTGGAGGGGAGAAAAAGGTGGGCTTTATAGAGCTGCCCAGGGCTGCTCTGAGAGTCAGTATCCCAATCTTGCCCTGTAGGGGCATGGCTGTCCCAGCAACTCTAAAACCCGTTCATTTTGTAGCTCAAACCCAAAAGCTCCATCTTCCTAAGAGAATTCACTGCCTTTCCTAAAGGACTGTCTCCCTACCTGAAAGCCCATCACACCTTCAACTGCACAATTCAGAACAGGCTTCCAGTTCTATGACTAACTGAAGGAAGTGGTTCTTTGGCTATAAACCCACCAGTCTGTGATTGGTGTCCCCTCAGAGTATGTCCATGATGATTCCTTTTCTTGTTTCTTTTTTTCTTTGAGACAGGGTCTTACTCTGTTACCCATCCAGGGTGGAGTGCAGTGACACAATCAGAGCACACTGCAGCCTTGACCTCCTGGGCTCAAGCAGTCCTCCCACCTTAACCTCCCGAGTAGCTGGGACCACAAGTGCACACCACCACACCTGGCTAATTTTTGTATTTTTTTTTTCTAGAGATGGGGTCTCACTATGTTGCCCAGGCTGGTCTTGAGCTCCTGGGCTCAAGTGATCCTCCCACCTGTGCCTCCCAAAGTGGTGGGATTACAGGGATGAGCCACCATGCCAGGCCATGATGATTACTTTTATGTGTCAACTTGACTGGGCTAAGAAATGCCTAGATAGCTGGTGAGATATTGTTTCTGGGTGTGTCTATGAGGGTGTTTCAGGAAGAAATTTGGAATTTAAATCAGTAGACTGAGTAAAGAAGATTTACCTTCACCAGTGTAAGTGGGCATTATCCAAACTGTTTAGGCCCAAACAGAGCAAAAAGGTGGAGAAAGGGTGAACTCTGTCTTCTCAAGTGAAGACATTTGTCTTCTCCTGTCCTCAGACATCAGAGCTCCTGGTTCTGGAGCTTTCAGACTCTGATACTCCCTCTGCCCCTGCCCACTTCTCATTCTTGGCCTTCAGACTCAGGCTGGGAGTTGCACTATGGGCTCCCCTGGTCCTCAGACTTTCTGACTCAGACGGAATTCTACCACTGCCTTCCTGGGTTTCCAGCATGCAGATGGCATATTGTGGGACTTCTTGGCCTTTGTAAGTGTGGGAGCCAATTCTCATAATAAATTTCCTGTTATATATCTGAAAATATCCTATTGGTTCTATTTCTCTGAAGAACCTTGATTAATGCAGTGTTCTAATGAGGTGGAAACTTAACCAAGAGAGAAATTAAAGAGTGTCAGCATTTCAAGTTTTTGAAAGGGGAGACTTATAAAACAAATGATCATAAATGAGAAACAAAAGCAATCAAGACAAATTAAGCAAGAATATAAATCAAGCCATGAATACAAGTCATTCTGGGATTCAAGTAAAAATGGTCGAGAATTACACCCAATACATGGCTCAATATGAGTAATGCAGGTACTTCTTCTGCCCACAATCAGATCAGTGGAGTCCTAACTGCAGGCTACTCACAGCAGGGAATAGGATGCCACCTCTATTGGTCCCAGGTAAGACGTAGATAAGAATGATCGAAGTCATGGTTCTCACATTCTGGTTTGCATAATTATCATCTTTCACATTTGAAAATTGCTGCATCCATCCCCAGAGATTTAGTGTATCTAAGATGTGGCCTGGGATTCTGCATTTTACAAGCACCTCAAGTGATTCTGCTTTAAGTGATCATTGGCCACCCTTGAAGAAACACTGTTACGGGAGGGGAGGGTCCCAGTCAACGAGCCTGGGGGCTACTAGAGTGTCTTAGTCCATTTTTTGTTGCTTATAATAGAACACTTGAAACTGAGTGATTTATAAAGAAAAGGAATTTATTTCTTACAATTCTGGAGGCTGGGAAGTCCAAGGGCATGACCTGGCATGTGATAAGGGGACTCTTTAGAGTCTAGAGGTGGTGCAGAGTATCACATGACAAGAGATCTCTCTTCTACTTCTTATAAAGCCACCAGTCCCACTCCCATGATAACTCATTAATCCATCAACTCTTTAATCCATTAATCAATGAATAGACTAATCCATTCATGAGAGCAGAGCCCTCATGACCCAGGCATCTCTGAAAATTCCCACCTTCCAACATGCTACATTGGGGATTGAGTTTGCAATACATGAAACTTGGGGGACACAAAGCATAATAGGGAGGGATTCAGTTATAGGGGAGTGTATTGTAGACAGTGGCGACTGAAGCCTAGCTGTGCAGACAGACCAGCAAGACAGCAGTAGGATCAGGTTGTTAATTGGGCCTGTACAGGCTCATCCCTGGTGGCCAAGTATTGGGTCCATGTAAGTATACATATTCTCAGCCTCCCAAATGGCAGGCAGGAAGGTGGAGGAACGAGGAAGAAATGGAGCCAGGAGGAGGGTATCAGTGACTCTACCTCAGATGAACAGGGAAGGGAGAAGTGAAGAATTTGCTGTGAACCTACAAGATGTGCCGACATAATTTATGAGGTGTATGTGCTTATGTGTGAGTTTCAACCATGGCTAACTGAAATGAAAGAGCTTTGTTCCCAAAAGATTCATTTATGAAAACGTTACACTACCCTAGTCCTCCTTGGCTGACCATAAAAGGACATGTTTTTGAACCAAGAGTCAAATTTTAGAAATAAAACACCCTGTCATGGAAGCTTGTTCATCTAAATGGGAAGAAGCACTCTAAAGGAGTGTGCTGGCATGGCATTTTCTTGAAGTCTTTGGTGCACAAGAGAGGTTAGACTCTAATTACGAACTGGGAATGTGTAAACTTGCCAACCCATGGCTATGAATGAGGCCTCATTAGCTTATATGATCACCCCAGGTGGGTGCATCACCTCTAGGTGTGCCAACACGGCATTGTAGAAAAAGTGGGCAATAAGACAGGTAGGCAAGTAATAGACAGACAGGGCGCAGATACTACATCTGTCACACCAGGCAGTAAAATTAGCCATCTTTTTAACCAGCATCTTGGATTGGATCATTCTGCGGAGACTGTGATTTTTTTCCGTAGCTTAGGGGAGTGATTTATAACCCTGGACAGGTATATAAATAAGTATATAGATAATGAAAAAGTAGATGTGGATTTCTTCTGAGTGGGTTGGATTATATGGGATTTGTAAAACATCTTGAAATCATTAAAAATCCATTGCTCTGCTTTGTATATGCTTTGTTTGCTTTCCTGTTTTCACAATGTTTGAAATGGGTAAGAGACTCTGATTTACCATATTACAAGATTGATTTATTAATTTACAAAAATAGCATAATTGCTGAGAATAATTTTGCTTGTTAAGTCTGCCACAACAGGGGTTTCATTTGCCTAGAAAAATCTGATATATTAAATTTGTGGTTGTGGTTGTAGTTGTAAATGTCTAAGAAAATACGATTTTTTTTAAAGAAGTGAAGTCAATGTTTAAGAAGGATTTAATCCATTGAACTTAAATTAGTTGAACACTGATCAAAGAGCCAGTATCAATGATTTAAAAATTATTTTTATTGATAAATCTGCAAATAGAGCAAGATGATTTGTAGATTTAACTTAAAGGTTTAAGATAATCTAGGTTTTAAGATAAAAAGTTTAATATATTGCATATTACCTTTTAAAAATGAACTAAAATTGGTATTTTCCAGGTACAAAAGAGTTTTTTCCCTGTATGAAAAAAAGAAAAGAAAAAAATTATAACTGCATCTTATCAGCCTTTTGCAGAGTTGCTCTAGGTCCTGCCCAACACTGGTTGTTATTGCTCTGATTAATTTCGGCCAACCATGTGGGTCAAAAATAACATTTCTTTATTGCTTATTACATTGCTATGACTACAGTGAAGTTGAACATCTTTTCATTTTAAACTGGACATTTCTGGTCATCTCAGAATTTCTGCTGAAGCCTCAAAGCTGAAAACAGTAGATGATAAATACTACCTCATTCTAAAGAGAGGCACTGGGTCCATCTTAGGGTTTGCTGAGGGGTGGCTGAGATGATCCAGATTCCCTACCCACCTCAGGACTGTAAAGAGAAAGTAGTGAGTCCTTGAGGGAGGAAGGAGACTCTAAAAAGGAACCGATAGGAGTAGAGAACACTAGAGTTTCTCTTCCTCTCGCCAATGTGGCGGGGCTCCCTTACTCTCAAATTAAATATGAGCAGCCCAAAGAATGCCAATCTTAGACATTAGAGAAGTATTTTTCTTCAAAGACAGGTGACTGTTATTTTGCTGCCCTGGTTGTCTGTTTTCTGAGGGATGGTGAGGGAGGAAAGATTCCATGCATCCCACCGGGAGACACAGGGTTCCACTGAAAATGAAGCTTTATAACCACTGTCTCATTTTGGGATCCTCGTGTCTGTGGAACAGCAGGCAAAGAAAGAAGCTGCAGTATTGGTAGGGGTGGTTGGCCCTAGCTACCGTGAAGAGCTAGGGTTTCTGCTACACAATAGAAGAACATCTGCAACCCAGGGATATCCTTTTTATGGCCCAGCAAGCACCCCTCAGAGATCAAGGTCTGAAGCACCACACCAGGCAGGCAAACTAGACCCACTGAGGTGCCAGCTGAGGAAAAGGGACATCTGGGAGTGGTGGGGGTGGGGGCAGGATGAATATAAGTTATAGTCTGGGCATGAGTTGCAGCAGTGCACACTCTAGTTTATTTGCTACATCTGTGTGTTGTCTGGCTACTAAAGGCTGTGTAACAGCTTGGACATACTGTCAGGCAGGAATCTGAGGTACAGAGGGTAGTTTGTTGGGCCAGGCAAGGTGGTTCATGCCTGTATAATCCCAACAGTTTGGAAGGCTGAGGCAGGAGGATGGCTTGAGGTCAGGAGTTTGAGACCAGCCTGGGCAACACAGCCCAGACCCCATCTCTACCTTTTTTTTTTTTTTTTTTTTAATTAGCCAGGCATGGTGGTGGGCGCCTATAGTCCTGGATACTTGGGAGGCTGAGGCAGGAAGGAGGATGCCATGAGCCCAGGAGTTCGAGGTTACAATGAACCATGATCACACCATTGTATTCCACCCTGAGCAACAAAGTGAAACCCTGTCTCTCTCTCTCTCTCTCTCGCTTTTTTTTTGTTTTTGTTTTTGGTTGTATTGGACACCTCTTGAGTCTGGCCTCACATCTTCTCAGCTCACCTTTTTTATGCCAATCATTGCCGAGGTGACCAGCCGGGCACAGGAATAAACTGACCACATTTGGCTTCTACTGCATTGTGTATGTCTAGTGTTGCATATCTAGCTAGCATACTCTTCCTGGAGTTTCTCTAGCACTGGCCCACAGCCTACGCAACCATTCTGAGGCATGTGCAAACGCATGTGCAAACCTGGAAGTATGAGGGAGTTAACATCCATGAGGCAATCCTTGACTGTATCCATTGAGTCTTCCAGGAGGGAGGTAGGAGTGCAAGTGGTTTATTTGGATCTAACTCTCATGAAAGGTTAAAAGAAGGTGGGCTGGAGGGGAGAGAAGCAGGACTGGGTAGGAAAATTCTTCAGACCACAATGCAGTTCAGACACCTGTGAGAGAAAACAGGCAAGGCCACACACAGGTTTGGGCAGGGTGAACCTCAAATGCTGAGGCAGATCTGTCAGTCTTAGCCCAACAGGGAGCTTTGGAACAACGATTGCCCATGTTGAGCAGAAAT
>NW_012106919.1:4948215-4980715 GCF_000951045.1 Mandrillus leucophaeus | reverse complement strand
GAGATCACCATATTGATGCTGAACTTAACGTGAACATCCTGTCAGCCTAGCACACTACAGCCCAGAACTCCTGGGCTCAAGTGATCCTTCTGCATCAGAGCTTCCTGAGTACCTGGGGCTATAGACAGGTACCAACGTGCCCGGCAGTGTTTATATTTTCAATGAACAAACTTTTGGGCTTATTGACTTACATCTTTGTTTTTTCATTTCACTAACTCCTTTTAACTTTGTTATTTCTTTCCTTTTTTATTTTTTTGGATTTATTTTATTCCTTCTCTAACTTCCTAATTGGATAGTAACTCATCTATTTGCACCTTTTCTTCCTTTCTAACTTAGATATTTAAAGCATAAAGTTTCCTCTTTTATAGTTGTAGCTACATTTCAAATGTTTTTATATGTGTCATGTTCACCATCATTCACTTTTAAGTTGTCTTAGCCCACGTCCTTTAGAAGGCAGAGCTTGACGCAGTAATGAAGATGTTCACATGTTTGGAAAGTATGAGCACAGGGCAGTGAAACTGAGAGAAAAGAGATGAAGCAAGGGAGCGTTTGATGCAGTGTGATGCAGTGCCCAATTGTGCCACATACTACTTCACTATGAACCATGAAAAGGCAATTGTTACCCAGCAGCTGTGTTCACTCAGTGTGTTAAATTTCCCTAGAAAGATTGCAATGAGGGACCTCACCTCAGAGTTAACTGTAGGAGAGTGAAAGAAGGAGAAATTTATTTTCCCAGCTGCCTTTTTCATCTCCCATTTCCCATTAGTCAACATTCATACCCAATTCACACACAATACCCTACATTTCCAGGATGTAGGGCCTTCATTGGTTGCTCGGAAAGCCAGATCCCATACTCCACAGTGAAGTGTTTCATTGAAGTCAAAAAGTGTAGGGGCAACCTGGTGTGGTGGACCACTGACCAAGCGACAAAGGGGAGGTAGTTGAGAGATTGAGAAGGCATGCAAGGTTTGTTTCCCAAAACCTAAGTGATATCTAATTTCCAGTGTGATTAATTTTATAACCCATTAATTATTAAAAAGTATGTTTCTAAGTGTTTAAATATATGGATGTTTAAGGCCAGCATTTACAAAAATTGGTTTTATGTGTGTTTGAAGGAAATGTGTATTCCCTAGTTGTTGGATGCGAAATTTCATATATATCCATTAGATAACTGTGTTGTTCAAATCTTCAATATCATTACTGATTTTCCTTCAGGACTGATCCATTAGTTACTGAGAAAGTGTGATAAAATCCATCATGATGGAATAATGCATTTCTGTCTGTACGTCTGTCAATTTTGCTTTTTATAGATCAGGGACATTAGGTGCATATAAGTTTAGAATGCTATTTTTTCTGGTAAAGAAAATCTTTTATCTTTATGTGGTGATTTCTTTCATTCTAATAATGCTATTTGCCTCAAAGTCTATTTTGTTGTTTTTAATATATAAATGCACTACTTTCAAAGGTAACATTTGCCTCACATATATTTTTCCTATTTTTTGATCCTTTTGCATTTGCATTCAGTCTCTCTGTATCCTTAGTTTTTTTATTTTATTTATTTATTTTTTTTAGAGAGAATCTCTCTCTGTCACCCAGGCTGGAGTGCAGTGGCGTGATCTGGGTTCACTGCAACCTCCTGGATTCTAATGCTTCAGCCTTCCACAGGTGCATGCCACTGTGCCTGGCTAATTTTTGTATTTTTAGTAGAGATGGGATTTCACCATGGTTGGCCAGGCTGGTCTTAAACTCCTGACCTCAAGTGATCCACCCGCCTCAGCCTCCCAAAGTACTGGGATTACAGGTGTGAGCCACTGCACCAAGCTTGTATCCTTAGTTTTCAGCGGTGTCTCTTAACACATAGATGAATTTCTAAAAATCTTGTCTGACAGTCTTTATTTTTTAGCTAGAGCTTTTAAGACATTCATATTTATTATGATAACTGATATATGAATTTCTAACATTTTATAAATTCTATTTCTCTCACTTAAATTATTTTATTCTTTCCTGTCTTCTTCTGAATTAATTAAATACATTTTCTTATTACATTTTTCTACTTCACTAGTTTAAAAGCTTTTCACTCTTTTTCTCACATTATAGTAATCTAGAAATGCTAACATACATACTAACCAGTTAATGAATCTTCTTACTATCCTCTGAAAAAATAAGAGAAGCTCAGAACTCTAACTCTGACCATCCTCCTGCAACCTATGTGCTATTGTTGTCATGCTATTGTCATTCTTTTTCTAAATTTCATGAGGCATTTCTGTGTACTACGTAGATTTACTCTATCTTTATTGTTTTATTTTCTCATTCTTTCTCATTCCTCAGATATTTCCCTTAGAATAGTTTTTCTTCTTTTTAAAGAGTACTCTTCAGAATACCTTTTAATGATGGTCTTTTGTGATCAACTCTTTCAGATTTTGTTTGCCTAAAAATGAATTTATTTCATCCTTGTATTTGGAAAGTATTTTGTTATATAATTTTAGTTGTTTTTCTCTTAGCAAATTAAAGATATTCTTCCACTGTATTTTTGTCTTGCATCCTTGTCTTTGATCAGATAATCATCTGTTCAGTTGTGAATTTCTGTGTCATCCTTATATGGATTTCTTTTTACTTAATTAGTTTATTTAATAAATACTTAGAGTTCTTTTACTAGATGCCAAGCGTTTCCAACTACCGCGCAAATATTAACTCATTTAAATCTCAAAACAACCTTATGAGGTAAGTATTATTAAGTGTCTGCATATGAGGAAACTGAGGCCCAGAGACATTAGGAAACTTTCTCAACATTACATACCTAGTAAGTGGTAGAGCCATGATTTCAACCAAGGCAGTCTGGACATAGAGTTTTCTTTATCAATTTAGAAATATTCATGTTGTTTAACTTCTTGAGTGGGCGTTGGTCATTTGTATCTGTCAAGACATTGATTCATTTTGTCTAAGTTTTATGTAATGTACTGGCGTAAAGTTTTTTGTAGTATTCCTTTATTATCCTTTAAAATGTATGTAGAATGCACAGCGATTCCACTCTTTCCTTCCTGTGATTGGTAATTGGTGTCTTCGGCTGTTATCTTTATTGACTTTCTTTGCTTGTTTTCAGTTTAATTTGGTCTTCTTTTTTCCTAAATTTTTTGGAGTTAAGACTACTGATTTGAAAACTTTCTTATTTTCTAACATAATTAAAGTTTGAACGCGATAAATCTCCCTCTGAGCACTATGTTAATTTTAGTATGTTTTAATTTCATTTTCACTGAGTTTAAAATATTTTCTAGATTCTCTTATGACTTCCTCTTTGATGCATGAGTTATTTCAATGTTTTTGTTTAATTTACAAATATTTGGAGATTTTCCCAATATCTTTCTGTTGTTGATTTCTAGTTTAACTCCACTGTTGTCAGAAAACATACTTTGCAAAATTTCACTTCTTTTGATTTACTAAGTAAAGTATGTTTTATGGCCTAGAATATGGTCTATCTTGGTGAAAATTTCATGTGTACTTGAAAATAATGTATATTATGCTGTTGTCTTTGTGTGGGGTGTTCTATCAATGTCAGTTAGGTCAAGTTGTTTCAGTAGCATTATTCGGGTTTTCGTTTCTTTTTTCTTTCTTTCTTTCTTTTTTTTCTTAAGACAGAGTTTTGTTCTTGTTGCCCAGGCTAGAGTGCAATGGCAGGATCTTGGCTCACTGCAACCACCACCTCCTGGGTTCAAGCGCTTCTCCTCCCTCAGCCTCCCAAGTAGCTGGGATTACAGGCACCTGCCACCACACCTAGCTAATTTTTATATTTTTAGTAGAGACAGGATTTCACCATGTTGACCAGGCTGGTCTCGAACTCATGACCTCAGGTAATCCGCCCCCACCTCAGCCTCCCAAACTGCTGGGATTACAGGCGTGAGCCACTGCACCCAGCTCATTCAGGTTTTCCATACCATTGCTGATTTTTTTTCTATTTGTTTTATCATTACTGAGAGGTTAATGTTGAAATCGGCAGCTGTAATTATGGGTTTGTTGATTTCTCTTTTCAATTCTATCAGTTTTTGCCACCTATATTTTGAAGATCTGTTATTAGGTGCATACAAATTTAAGATTGTTATATATTTTTGGTGAATTAATAACCTGTTTATCATTATGTGATCACCCTCTTCATCCCTGGTACTATTTCTTGTTCTGAAGTTTACTTTGACATTAATATAGCCACTTTCATTAGTGTTTGCATGATATATTTTTTCTATCCCTTGACCTTTAATCTATCTGTGCTTTTATATTTAAAGAGGTTTTCCTGTAGACAACAGTAATTGGGTCTTGCTTTTTTTTGAGACAAGGTCTTACTCTGTCACCCAGGCTGAAGTGCGGTGGCATGATCTCAGCACACTGCAGCCTCTGCTTCCCAAGCTTAAGCAGTCCCCCCATCTCAGCCTCCTGAGTACCTGGGACTACAGGTATACACCACCATCCTCTGCTAATTTTTAAATTTTTCATAGAATCGAGGTCTCGCTATGTGGCTGAGGCTGGTCTCAAACTCCTGGGCTCAAGTGATCCTATCACCTCAGCCTCCCAAAGTGCTGGGATTACAGGCATGCACCACTGCACTAGGCCTGGATCTGGCTTTTTAAAACTTAATCTGGAAAATTTTGATTTTTAAATATATATATTTAGGCCAGGCATGGTGGGTTATGCCTATAATCCCAGCACTTTGGGAGGCCAAAATGGGACGATGTCTTGAGGCTAGGAGTTTGAAATCAGCCTGGTCAACATAGGGAGACCTCATCTCTATTTTAAAACAAACAAACAAACAAATAAATAGGTGTATTTAGACTATGTATATGTAATGTAATATTTTATCTGACTTACCATTTTTTATTATTTTAAATTTATCCCTTCTGATGTTATTTTTTTTCTTTTATAGTCTACATAGAGTTAATATTTTACTACTTTAAGTAAAATGTAGAAATCTTACAACCATATATAAATCCCTTAACTCCCATTAAAAAAATAATTTTCATATATATCTCATCCATGTACATTGGAAACCCAACCAGACAATGTTATAATTTTTGCTTTAAACATTCATACTTATGTTAAAGAAATTAAGAGAAGAAAAGTAATCTATTGTATTTACCCATATTTTACTTTTTTCTTAGTTCTTCATGTCTAAAGTTCCAAAGTTTCCTCTGGTGTCATTACTCTTTAGACCAAATAACGTCTTCTAGCGTTTACTTTAGAGCAGGTGAACTTATGACAAATTCTTAGTTTTCCTTTACCTGATAATGACTATATTTTGCTATCATTTCTCAAAGATATTTCCCTTGATATAGAATTCTGGGTTGCTGTTTCAAAAAATCACTTTAAAGATATGCCACTGCCTTCTGGTCTCCAAGGTTTTTTGATGAAAACTCCATAGTCATTTGAATCGTTCTTCTATATATGATGTGCTGTTTTCAAGACTTTTTTCCCTTATCTTTGGTTTTCTGCAGCTTATGATGTGTCTAGATATAGTTTTCTTTGAGTTTATCCAGTTTATGTTTTGTCTTTCATAAAATATGTGAAGTTTTTGCCATATTGTGTGTATATATATATATACACACACACATATATCTATACTCTACCCTGCCCCATCTCGTTTTCCTCTCTTTCTGCCGCTCTGTTAGACCTTTTATGTTGTTGGCTCACAGGTACTTGGGGCTCCGTTCATTTTATAATATCTTTTTTTCCTCTGTTTTTTCTTTCTTTTTTTTTTTTGAGATGGGGTCTCCCTCTGTGACCCAGGCTAGAGCACAGTAGCACAATCACAGCTTGCTGCAGCCTTGACCTCCTGGGATCAATCAAACCTCAGGCCTCAGACCCTGACTAACTAGGATTGCAGGCATGTGCCACCATAACCAGCTAATTTTTCTATTTTTTTTCTTTTGTGGAGAAAGGATCTCAATTTGTTCCCTAGGCTGGTCTCAAACTCCTGGGCTTAAGTAATCCTCCTGCCTCGGCCTCCCAAAGTGCTGGGATTACAGGCATGAGCCATGCTACCTGGCCCCTCTCTTTTCTTAAGGTTGGATAATTTAAGTTTAGTCATTCTTTCTTCTGACATCTCATTTTCCTATTACACCCATCCAGTGAAATTTTCTATTTTGGATATTGCTTTTGTTAATTCTAAAACAGTAGAACTGAGTAGTTGTGACTGAAGCCATATGGTTTGCAAAGCCTAAAATATTTACTATGTGCCTTTTTATAGGAAAACATGACCAATTCCTGCTCTAGGAGATGGGAAACTATTGGGCTATTTTAAACAGTGAACCAACAAATATATCCCTTTGGCTAGTGTATCAAGAATGGATTTAAGAAGGGGCAAGAGAGTACCAGTAAAACCAGTTAGGAGGCAATTAAAATATCTATGAAATAATGGAGAGAAGCCTGAACTCAAATAGTAGGCAGGATAGAGAGGAGAAGACAGAAGTTCGTGAGGCGAAATCAGCATAAATCACTGAATAGCTGTGGGGAAGTAAGGAAGAAGACCGACTCAAGGATAATTCCCTGTTTTCTAGTTTGGTGACTGGGAACATGATGGTTCCTAAAACAGCTAAATGAAGGCAAAAAAGTTATGATTGTTAATTTTATGTGTCAACCTGACTGCACCATGGGTTGCCCAGACAATTGGTCAAACATTACTCTCAGTACCAAAATCTGTATTTGTCAGAGTTCTCTGGGAGATCTTTGTTTGTTTATTACAGGAAATTGGCTCATGCAATTATGAAGACTGACAAATTCTAAGATCTACAGTGAGCAAGCTGGAACTCAGGAGAGCTGATGGTGTAGTTCCAGTTCAAAGGCTGGCAGGCTTGAGACCCAGGAAGAGCCAATGTTTGAGTTAGAGTTTGAAGGTAGAAAACAAAAAACAAAAAGAGTGTTTCAGCTCAAAAGCAGTCAGGCAGGAGGAAGTGGGGCAATGGGTGCATGCTCATGGAACTCAATGGTCTCATCATGTTTTCCACCATCCTTAATCAACTGACTTGATAGAACGGTGGAATGGCCTTTTGAAGATTCAGTTACAGTGCCAGCTAGGTGGCAATACCTTGCAGGGCCGGGGCAAGTTCTCCAGAAAGCTGTGTATGCTCTGAATCAGCATCCAGTACATGGTGCTCTTTTTCTCATAGCCAGGATTTATAGGTTCAGGAATCAAGCGATGAAAATGGGAGTGGCACTACTCACTATTACCCTTAATGACCCACTAGCAAAATGTTTGCTTCCTGTTCCTATGGCCTTATGCTTAGGTGGCTAAGAGATCTTTGTTCCAAGGGAGGAATGCTTCACCAAGAGACACAACAATGGTTCTATTGAACTGGAAGTTAAGAATGGCATTCAGACACTTTGCACTCCTCCAAGTCAACAGCCCAAGAAGGAAGTTACAGTGTCAGCTGGGGTGATTGATCTGGACACCAAGGGGAAATTGCACTACTGCTCTACAGTGGAAGTAAAGAAGAGTATTCTGGAATATAGTAGATCCCTTAGGATGTCTCTTAGTATTATGCTCTGTGATGAAGGTCAATAGAAAAGCAAAACAATGCAATTCAGACAAGATTATTAATGGCCCAAACCCTTCAGACAAAAAGGTTTATATCTTCCCACCAGAACCACAAACAGCTGAGGTGCTTGCTGAACATAAGGGAAATATATAATGGGTAGTGGAAGAAGGTAACAAGATATGTATACGTGTGTGTGTGTCTCTGTGTGTGTGTGTTTTGAATAGCTTTGTTTTCCTCCTTATTTTTTCCCCTTATCATGTAACATAAGATGTTTTAACTTTATATCATAGTATTTAAGTATCGTTAATTTTATATGACAGTATTCAAGTTTTGGTATATCACAGAGAAGAGTGAGCATAGCTCAAAGACATTGCTTCTTCTCTGTGGAAGGGTTTAGTGTGTTTTCTGTTGTACAAAGGATAGTTGTATCAGTGTCGGTGAAATTATGACCATGTTACCATCTTTGTTTGGAAATTAGCATGGTTTAAGTACATGCACATGCATGCCAAGTTGAGAAGGAGTAGACTTGTGCTGGTTAATTTTATGTGTCAACTTGACTTGGCCATGAGGTCAAGTTGGTCAAACATTATTTCTGGGTCTGTCTGTGAAGGTGTTTCGGGAAGAGATTAATATTTGAATCAGTAGACTGAATAAAGCAAATTGACCTCCTTAATGTGAGTGGCCTTCATCCAATGAGTTGAAGGCCTGATTAGTACAAAATGTCTGGCCCTCCTGTAAGAGGGAACTTCCGCCTGACTGCCTTGAGCCAGGACACAAACTTTTCCTGCCTTTATGTTTGCATTGAAATGTCAGTTCTTCTTAGGTCTCAAACCCGGCTTTTAGGTGGGAACTCAACCATCGACTCTCCTGGGTCTCCATCTTGCTGACTGCAGATCCTGGGATTCGTCAGCCTGCATTGTTGCATGAGCCCATTCTTTCTAATAAATCTCTTTCCATATATATGTACATCCTGTTTGTCTGGAGAATCCTGACTAATACAAGGTTTGGGATGATGTATAGAGATTAAAAATTCAGAGCTGGCCATGATAATTCTGTGCGTCTGTTCTGGAGACAGAAAGCAACCAGTCAAAAAATAGCAGCTGAAACTCAAGAGACTTTGCCTGAAGATAAGGATTTAGGAGTGTTCCGCACAGTTTTCATAACTAAGTGAGTGCACATTCTTATCTGTGCAAAGCAGACACTTAAGAGGCATGGTCCTTCAAGAGAGTGGTTCTCAAAGTGTAGTCCAGAGACTTGCCTTACAAACTCCTGAGATACTAGCTAGGAAAACACATTATTGGATTCCTCCCCAGACAAACTAAGTTAAAACCTCAGTGTCTGGAGCCCAGGAATTTTTTTGGGGGAGATCTCACCATGTCACCCAGGGTGGTCTTGAATTCCTGGGTTCAACCGATCCTCCTCTCTCGGCCTCCCAAAGTACTGGGATTACAGCCATGAGTCACCGCGCCCGGCCAGGAGTCCTCATTTTGGACAAGCATCCTAGGTGACCGTCACACACACCAAAGCCTGAGAAAGTGTGCACTGTAAGAAGGCAAACTGCCTTCCTGGGAAAGCCGTCTGACAGGGTGCAGGAGGGCCTTGATCGCTAGGTGGCGCCAGATGCACATTTACACTAATTTTCCAGTGCTGTGGCTTCCTCTGCCAGTGTGGAAAAGGAAGTCTCATGGGGCTCCCAGGATTTCTGCCAGCACCTCCTCAAGGGGAGGGAAATACAGAGCTAGCAGGCTGACTAAACTGTAGTCACTGGCACTATCAATCACCCCCACAAGGGTCTGCCTAGAGGAGGCTCCAGTTATTGGCAGAGCGTAAATAAGTAGAATTCTCTGCAAAGCCACCCATTTTGAGACACAGTGATCCAGCAGTCAGTCTTGGGAAGTAATGGTGTGGATTTCCCAAGACCCAGTCAGGGGCAGAACTGTGAGAGGCCAGAGGTCCCCCCATTTCCCAGACCACCACCACTCCCAGTCAGTGTATCCTCAGAGAGGACAGAAGCAACCCCTTCTTCTGTCCTAGGAGACCTGATGGTGCTGCAGTGGTGCCTAACACTGGCTCTGCCTGCCCCCTGTCTCTAGGCTCAAACAGTCTCCCAGCCTCTAACAGAACTAGAAGCCAACCTTTCCTCCACCCGCTGCTTTCCCCCTTGGTCCCCAGCACCTCACGCTTGAACTATTTCCACAGCAGTGACTTGCATGCACCCCCGAGTCTCCATGACCTCCCACTAGCCTGCACATATCCATGCTGGAGCTTCAAGCACTACTGTTGAGAAGTCACACCCCTTGTCTGGCATTGAGGACCTGCATCTTCTGGCTTTTTGGTATCAGACTGTTGGAGCTCCTTAGGCAGAGAAGCTGATGGAAGGGGACTGGGGAGTGAAGAGGAAGACCTGGGGGCCACTGGGCCTCTGGACAAGCACAAAGGCTTCTACTGGATTCTCTGGACCAAGGACAGCCATAGGGTCTGAGAGGCAGTAGGTCAGCTCTGTGCCTGGTTAGACTGGCTGAGGCCACCCAGCTGCTCCCAACCCATCCACCTAACACAAAGCCCAAGGGGCATCACTTCTACTTTTCCTGACACAGAGACTCTTTATGTCCTGAGACAATCCTCACAGTTATTCTAGCTAGCCTCTCTTTCCTCAGGTCCCTATGCTTCAGTCTTGCTCTTCCCATATTCGGGGCCCCAGAAAGCAACTCACTGTCCAGGCAGGGATGGCAGCACTCCTGGGGCCCAGGGCAGAGTGTGGGAATCTGTCCTGCAGTAATGGGACTTGGTTGTGATCCCAGAGTCAAGGAAATGACCACTTACAAACTAATAGGCCTAGAGTGGCCTAGAGTGGTTCCAAGGCTGGGGAAGTCTGTGGAAGGAAGAACTGGGGTCCTTGAGTCCTCACACCCAGATCCAAGGGCACCCACCTTGTGTTGCTACAGCCAGTTCCCTTCTTTTCACATTCACAGCCTGCTACCCTCAGACATACCACATATTCCCTCATATCCATCGGCACCTGGAGGGCCACATCAGACAGCCAGGTGTGGAAGAGCAGGGCTAGGAGGGCCCGAGTCTCCCCTGCCCAGAAAGCCTGAAATGTGAGCCCTATACTATCTTCAAATGTGATTATTCAGTTATACATTTTTTTGTCAAATCATTAATTAATAATTTATAAATTGCCCTTTTTATGATCCCATTATAGCTTTTATCCATTTCTTTAAAATGCAGCAGAAGCTTCAAGAGACAGGAGAGAACTGGGCCATTCTCAAATCATGAAAGGCCCTGCCGTAGAGGGTCCCAAAGAATCCAACATGGAGCAGGTGCTTGGGTCGAACAGTCCTAGCTTGTAGCTCGTCCTCTCCCCTCCCTTCTTCTCCTCTCTAAGGGAACCTCTTGGGTTAAGAGAATCCCACACAATAAATTCTGGTCTGGCCTGGACTCGGGACAGCCCAACTTTCCCTTCACTTTCTCTAGGTGGGTGGGCCAGCTCTTCTCTAACACACAAGGAGGCTGTGTTCCACTGAAGAGGAGCTAGGCCTCACAGCCCAGCTTCCCTGAGCTCAGCAGCATCTTCCCTGCCAAAATCCACACACAGAAAGCACTGGGGTCACCGCAGAGCCTTCTCCAGGAATAAACTCCTGGGCTGGGCACAGTCATCTGGGGCACCCAGGGCCTCAGAGTCCCCAAAACACATATACCTATCTGGGAAAAAATCACAAATCATGGGCCCTGACCTCTAGAGGTAAAAGCCTTGGCAAGTAGAAGCAACCACTGGGGATTCAAAATGTGTCAAAGGACAACAACCAGGTCAGGCAGCTCTTTCACTTACTAACATCATAGGCCCTGGGGATCCCAGGGAGGAAGTGATGATAATAATACAATAGCTACCATTTACTTTGTGCCAGTAACAGAGCTAAATGTTTTACAGACATTATCTACTTAAATCCTAACAGCCAAACTAGAATTTGGATATTGTTTTTCTCACTCCATAGATAAGGAAAATTGAGGGCTAAGAGAGATTAGGTAAACTTGCTGACTCACCCAAGAGAAAGGGATGGAGGATTCCAGCCCAGATCTGCCTCCCAAGCTTGTAGCACTAGGGTTTCATGTCCTTATTTTTGGGAGAAGTGGGACAATCTCCCTGCCAGCAAGCAGACTGTGAGTGGGTCAATACTACCAGGCTAAGAGGTAGCATTGTCAAGAGCCTAAACTTGACCTACCTTATTCCTAGTTTGAAAATCTGATCCCCTTGAAATCTCAATTCAGATGCTATCTCTCCTGTTAGCACAAGCCATCTCTTCATTAATTCATTCGTCTGTCACTTAGTCGTTCATTCATTACTTGGTCGTTCATTCAGTCGTCCTATTTTCAGCTCCTGTGTTGTGTCATGTGTTGCTCTTTGCCCTTGGGTCGAAGAGTCTCTCAGGATAACTCTCAGGATAACTAAAACCTCTCAGGATAACTAAGCCTCTCAGGATAACCAAAAACATACAAGTGCATTGAGAATCTGGGAGGGAGAGATCTTCTGGATAGAGAAGGAACAAGGGAAGGCTTCCCTGAGGAGGCATTTGAGCTGGATCTGGAAGAATGTTTTGGTTTGGTGTGGAAATCCTTCTGATGGAGAGGTTTAAGTAGAGATTTTAGGCAGAGGAAACAGCATACTACTGTTGCAGAACTTTCTCTTTAGTTCAGCTAAAACTGGGCTCTTGTCACAGGACCAGGAAAGATTAGGCTTGTGAACACATAGAAGGGTGAGAAAATGGGATTTATTGGGTGAAAAGGAAAAATAACTCTCAGTAAAGCAACAGAGTTCTGCTAGCAGGTTTCCCATCTCATAGATTGAGTCCCAGGTCACCACACAGGAACAGGAGAGGCCAGGCTCCTCCCCACTGCAAATGGCACAAATTTCCTGAGGTTCCACCCCACCCTCCTAGTGCACAGGTGGGCATTATTCAGAAAGAATAAATCGGGAAAGGGTGAGCTTCATCCAGAACTGGCAGTCTGGTTTTTCAGCCTTCAGGCTATTTTAGGCTTGAAGGTGGGGTTTGCTGGGGAGTGCAGGGAATCCTTGGCTGCCTCCTTTATCTATCGTTACCCCCTCTAAAGAAGTACATTTAACTGCTGTTAGAATAAGGATAAGCATGAAGATTGATCTTAACTGCTTCCTGCTGACAGGGGGTGATGTTTTGGGAAAACAGCAGTCAGATCTCCCTCGAGGCCTATCTAAGGGTCCCTGGCAGAAGGGGCCATCATCCGAGGTTCTGATTGCATGACTGTTTGGAGTTTGATGGCCTGAAGGTGAGAAGAGACAAACCGTGATATTAGAAGACATGTATCAAAATGAAACAAGTGGGGTGGTTAAGTACAGCTCAAAAATTCCAAGGCCTTTCACCAGTTTGTATGGGGATGGGGAGGGGGCAAAAGCCTGACTGGAAAAAAAAAAACTTTACCTTTTTGCTGGCATGTCAGGCTTCTGGGTTCCCTTCCCCTAGCCCAATTCTAACCAGTTTAAGGCTTGGGAAATTAACTTTTCCTAGTTTGGAGGATGCATCCAAAGGAATGTCCCATAGAATAGAGATACAGTTACTTATCAGTGAAGAGAGGGAAGAGGAGAAAGGAGAAAAATAAGAAAAAGGAGAATTAATTTTTTTCAAAGGAGTCCCAGGGATTCAGGATGCATTCAAAAGGGGTACAGACTGAAGATGAATGACTATTCATCTAGAAGAAGGGGAGCAAAGCATCCCTGGCTCCCTTCTTTTCCTAGTGAATACCTGGGGTACATGAGGGAGTGAAAATGAGGCATTCTTCTTTCTTGTCATCATCCTTTTATCACCACATCCCGGTGACCATGACAGGGTGCTACCAATGGGTATCAAAGTAGCTTTCACCCATGTTAATGGGGGGCCTAAGGGGTGGGGGTATCTGCTCTTACCCACATACACCCAATCTCTCCTGTTGTCAGTAGCCTTCGAATTCCCTAGATTTCATTTATGTGATGGACACTAGTGTGACCTTTATCCATGAAATGGGAAGCTTGGCTTAATTGGCAGGAGTCAGTCACACTTACCTGCACTCTGTCTTTTAACCTCCATTATTGTCTGCCTCTGGATCCCTCAGATTCAGTTTTCATTTCTAGGGCTTTGACTGAAAGCTTGGAATTGAGTTTGGAACAAAAATGTGTCTTGTGGTGGGGAGTTGGGAGGGTTGTATGGACTCCTTATCATAAGCTGAATACTAAGGTGAAGCTGTGGAATTGTGTCCTCCTCCAAAAAGAGAGAGGAAAGGATGTCTTGTGACATGCCCAGATAACTGGTGGCTATAATTATGCTTGCTAAGATTTGCTAAGATTTGGGTGCATGGGGCCTGACTTCGGTTAGCACCCTTGGTCTTACTTTCCCAAAAAGGAAACCTCCAGGTGATGGGTACCCTATTAATTCACATCATCTGGGAGGATTTGCAGGATGATTACTCAGAACTAGAATATTGATCCAGATTTTTCTATCATCCATCCCTTTTATTCTTTCTGAGCTGCAGCCAGAAATTGCTAGTTGGTTCACAGGAACAAGCACAGTTAGTCTAAAATGTAGGCAAAAACTTAAAAACAGATAAGGAGTCTAGAATCCAATGACAAATGTATGATACGTTTTGAAATATAATTTCTCTCTCTCCAGTCCCCATTTTTGTTACAAAAACAAATCCTGATAGGACTGACTTCTTTGCAAAATAGAAGTTAGTCTTATACTTGGCCTGATTATTTGTATAAAGTGCAGCAAGAATAATTATTTCTACATAAGGCTTTTAGATTGGCTTTGATGAAACTCTGGTTCCACAAGGAATCACAGATAAGACCTTTTAAAGCCAAGCCCAGCCATGGGTTTTTTTCCTTAAGTACCTGTGAGTTGGGTAATCCTCTTTTCTTAAGGTCCCAAAATAAACTTGGAGCTCCCGGGCCTGTCAGAAAGTGATATTCTTTACTTACCACAGATCAGGAACCCTGTACAGGGACTGCATAGACAAGGGTATGAGGCCAGTTTTCCCAAGGGGCTTTTATTGGCTCTGAAAGTTGAACTTGACTCCTTAAAGGGAAGCATACCTTTCCAGTTAAAGCCTTGGTAAAACAACCAGTTTCTCCAATTGCATCCAGTTGCAAAGGAAAATGGATTCTTATTGTACTGATGCAAACAAATATATTGCCATAAGTTAATAATATGCACAACTAGTTTCCAAATTGTGGAGAAGCAAGACAAAGAGAGAGAGAAACAAATATGCTCTAAATTTTATTCACAGGAGTATAGCTTACTCAATTATTAAAAGCCATAAATAGTTCAAAATAAGTTTCCTTGACTCTGAAAAACGTGACGAGGATTAGCAATATTCCAAACAAAAGTCAAAAAGATTGTTTCAGTGTTATATTTCAGTCCATTTAGCTAACTCTTGTTTTGCTTGATATTCATGAACATTTTAGCTCTTCAAGAATCCTGTGTGTTTTTTCTTTATTCAAGTGTCAAAATCTCCAAACTTATCAGAAACTTGTATTCAAGAGAACCGGTCAGAGTCCTATAGCTTATTATAAGCCATTTTTGAAAAGGATCAAAACAAGACAGCAATTGTCTGTGAATAACAAAATGTCCAGGGTAGTTGCAGTTAGAAACACAATTGACAAAGAAGTTTGGCTATCTCTGTGGTTTACAGTAACTTAACAACCTTAATTATAATTGATAGCATATACTTTAGACATTAGAATTTTAAAAATCTCATACAATTGTAAAACATATATTAGTATTATTCACCAAAATATAACCAAAAGAAGATTGAACACTATTTTGGCAATCACATGTAACTAAACATGTTCAATAATCTTGTTTCCCTCTCTTCTGGATACTTCAGGGGCCCTCTGTAGCATCCAAAAGCCAAGCATCAGGAAAGACAATTTTGAAACTGAAGTTTGATTTCGGGAAGGCTGTTAAATATGTTAGAGGTTTAAAACACTTGCTGTTTTGAAATAGAATTCCAGATTACCATTTATTTTGCCAAAATGACTCAAAATTTTAAAAAGCAAAAACCTTTTATAATCTTTTACAAATTTTGCTAAAGAGCAGATTAGGGCCTTCAGATTACCTTGTTGTGCTTTTATTTCAATGCTCAATTTACAGAAAAACCATGTAATACCATTTTGAATTTAGTCAATATGTTCACACATGAACTTTTTTGCAAGATTAAATTTTAACAATCCTTCCATCATTTTGTTTCAGACATTCAGCTTTATATTATCTAATTAAAAGCAAACCTTTAACGCTAGATAAGAATTTACATTTCCATGCCTTCTTATAATCTTTTACAGAAAACTCGTCTTACTGTTCTTACACACTTAACATGTAAATCTATTTCTAGTAGTTTCAATTACATGTTATAATGGTAACTCCTAGCAATTCTAACTTTACTGTAAAACCTCGTAAGTTTTTAAAATTGCATGCTAGGTGCAGCCAAGGTTTGACTCCTTCCAGTATAATTAAGGGCATGGTTAATTCCATATGTCCCAGTCCTTACCATTGGTGAAGCCAGCAAGTTGAAAATTCTTAAAGGCACTTTATAACCTTAAAACATTTAGCAAACCTAGTATTTTACCTGCATAATTTAGTTTACCTATTTACATTTTGATATCTGCATTTTGCCAATAATTTTTAAAGCTGTTTTTATTTCTCAAAGATTAAAGTCATGTGAACTAAAAGGTACCAGAACTTTTATTTTCCCTTTAAAAAATATTTGATCCGAGCACTTGTATTCCTTTAGGCTGATTAATTAGAGCTCTTTTTTATAGACATCACATACACAACACATATATAACTACAGAGACAGGCAGAAGGAAACCCAGCAGCCATAATATTTTTTTGTTTGCCAATCTCCTAATTGGATTATTGGCCTCTGAGTGGAGCCCTTTAAAAGACAGGGTTAGGAAAACATTTCGTTTTTAAGGCCTTTTAATAGACAGCATAACTTGGAGTCAAAAACAGATTTTGAGAGGGATTGATCTGCCTTTAATTCCTGGGGTTTCATGAGAAAAACAGAGGTCTCTCTCCTCTTGTGCATGCATGAAAAGTGGCAAAGTAGAATGGAGAAAAATGATTCAGTCAACCAAAAAAAAAAAAAAAATCTTTTCCAGCAAAACAAGGTTGAAGTAAAGAAAAAGATAAAAGTCTTTTAAATATACCTATATCTTGCATATCCACTTTTAATTAAGCTGAACACTCTTTAAGAAAATCCATGTAAATCCCCTATTACCTGACTTTAGCCACTTGCCACACCAAGTGGCCAATAATTCTGGCTTTCAAATTTTATTAAAGGCTCAGAGAAAGGAAAATCCAAGGTGGTTCATGGTGGAGGGGAAGAGAATCAACAAATACAGAGGTTGCACAAATATCAAACCAGAAAGGACTCATACCCTAAGCCAAAAGTGAATGCAGCTGCCATTGTGAAATGGTGGAGGCTAAGCAAAACATTGCTACATAGTTACAGGTCATGCTCTCAAGGATGTAAAACAAAATGAAAGCCTACAGCAAACTTTGCTACTGACCATAGAAAAAGTCATGCAAAGCACACCAGATTGGCTACACCTTAAGACCAACCTCACAAATTCTTTTTCAAAATTAAAACTTTACAGAGAATATAAACAGTGATAGTAGGGGTCCTGGCCTAGTAAAACATTTTCTAAAAAGAAAAAAAGCCTCTCACATAAAAGTTAACTGCTGACAGGGTAGAGAAAAGGAAAAGGAAATTAAAGTGCAGGGTTGGAAAGATGCCTGCGGGAAGAACCTCTTATTCATATGCCAATGGGTTCCTCCAATATGGAGAAAACTTAAGAGGGGAGTTGAGGAGCCACTGGTTCACTCATCCATCCCAAAAAGAGAAGGGAAAGACCAACATTCCCTACCCCTGGGAACAATGTGTGGTGGGGGCATAATTTCCTCTACCCTCAGAAGAAGTCCAGGGACAAAATGGCTTAGACGTGAAAGGAAAAAAGATTTTTTGGTTTGTAGGTTACTCCCCCTTCCTCAAGCCCCATGTTGGGTGCCAAAAATGTTGCGGAACTTTCTCCTTAGTTCAGCTAAAACAAGGCTCTTGTCACACAACCAGGGAAGATTAGGCTCACAGACACATATAAGGGTGAGAAAAAATGGGATTTTTTGGGCAAAAAGGGAAAATTACTCTCAACAACGCTAGAGAGAATTCTGTTAGCAGCTTTCTCACCTCACAGATTGAATCTCAGGTAGCTGCACAGAAACAGGAGAGGCCAGGCTCCTCCCCACTGCAAATGGCATGAACTTCCAGAGGCTCCACCCTGTCCTCCCAGTGCTCAGGTGGGCATTATACAGAAAGAATAAGTCAGGAAAGGGCAGGCTTCATCTGGGACCTGCAGTCTGGTTTTTCAGTCTTCAGGCTGTTTTAGGGTTGAAGGTGGGCTTTCACCAGTCCTCGGGGCAGGGGACACTTGGCTGTCTCCTGTCTCTTATCACTACAAGGTCAAACCCAAGAAACTGTCTCCACCAGACTTCACCTGTGCTACCTATACATTTGAGCAAATCCCTGTCTTCTTAAGGTCCCAGGCTTTCCAGGAAGTGATCTTCCTTACTGCCTTTGAGAATGGGACCTTTTAAAGAAGGACCATATTCCCAGGGGGGATTTGTATGCACCAGCTCTATAAGTGAAGTCAACCCTTGCTCCTCAAAAGTGGCTGATCATGCTGAATTCAGTGAGGATTATTCTCAAATGTGACACTCCAGCTAATGCTGCACAATTTGTCCAATCATATCCTGGTAAGAACCTATGTAGATAACTATGTTGCCACAGAAAGCAAGGGGACTCAGAATTTAGAATTTCTGATCTGAGGTTCAGGAATAATCAGGCATCATTTTAAAATTTTTACTTGAGTTTACAGATATTGAGTTTATTAATTTTTTTTGGATCCAGAAAGCTCAGAAAGAGATAGAATACTTATCTATATCTATCTATATCTATATCTATGTCTATATATCTATATATTCTACATATACATATGGAAGACCACTAAAACAATACCAACAATATAAAAAATAAACAGTTATCAAAAAATTTCCTTCATCAGTTTATTCAGTCTTATGTAATTAATTTTTGTGTTAGATCTTGTGTTTGCAGTCTAATTTCAAGAAGCTGTCTATTTCTAGACTAAAAATGATTCTGAAAATTCCAACTCATCCCATTGCTGTGGTATAAAAGTTGTCTAATCAATGTCAGCACAGCGTCTTGGACCTGAAAGACTATTCTTTGAAGTATTCATAGTTTGCATAGTCCTTTTTCTCAAGGCAGGCACTGTGATGTTCTTTTTTGAAGAAACAAACGCTGACCTGTAGCTTTTAGCAGAAACTTTAAGCAAGTATCTGGATGAAACAAAAGCTATCTGTAAATGACAATGAGACAGGCAATTCTATGGACCAAACTATACAAATGGAACTGACCCATGACTGCAGCAACCAGCCTGAGAAGCAACCTACTTTCTGTAGCAACCAGTCCAATAAATCAAATGATAGCCCTGGAAGCAACTGTCCTCAAATGGCCAGGACTTGATTCATAACTGATAGTTTCCCTAATTTTCACCCCTGCTACCAATTTTAGAACCAACCAGAAAAAGCCAAGTATGTTCCCCAGACGAATCACACAGGATTCCCCACTTCCAGCTGGCCCACCTACAACTTCCCCAGGCCAACAGCCTTTAGTCAGGGCACTCTTGAAGCCTTTCCTCTTCCCACTATAAAGCTCTCCCACTCCTCTGCCTTTGAATCTCTGTCAAAATGCAAGTGATGGTGGCTGACTTCTTTGCTATAGCAAGCTCAGGATAAATAGGCTTTGCTTGTTTTCATTTGGGTTGCCTCCATTCACTTGCATAACAGAGGCTTAATGGCTGCAGTTATTTTATAACTTTTTTTTTTTTTTTTTGAGACATAATTTCATTCTGTTGCCCAGGCTGGAGTGCAGTGGTGCAATCTCAGCTCACTGCAGCCTCTGCCTCCCAGACTCAAGCGATTCTCATACTTAACCTCCCAAGTAGCTGGGATTATAGGCATGTGCCACCACGCCCGGCTAATTTTGTGTTTTTAATAGAGATGAGGTTTCATCATGTTGGCCAGGCTGGTCTCCAACTCCTGACCTCAAGTGATTCGCCCATCTCATGCTCCGAAAGTGCTGGGATTATAATCATGAACCACTGTGCTTGGTCTATTTTATAACTAATAATTTTCAAACCCAAAAGTTCTGATGAATGTTTCATAAAATAAAAAATGCAACTGTTGAGGAAATTTGGTTCTTTCAAGGCATGTAAAAATTTTAAAAATCTTGAGGTCAACATGTAATTATCCTGAGACATCATTTTTTTTTTCTGAGAATATTAATTAAAAAGATTCAGTAAGTATGGAGTAGGGGCAGGGCTAGACATTTATATTTTTTTAAAACTCCAAGAATAGTCTGATCTGCATCCTAACTTGAGAGCCACTGGCCTAGAAGATGCTTTACTCAAATTAAAGAAGTAAGATTGTGGCCAATTAAATATTTCAATAATATATAAAATTATTACAGATAAGGTTGACCTAATATCAGACAAATTACCTCTAGGACTCTGATAAATATATTAAAAGGCAGCAGAGCTATATCATTAGACTTTTGATTGGTGTTATTCTGAGGGTAAAACATCCTATTACAGGTCACTTCCAAGATGGCTGAATACGACAGCTCCAGTCTACAGCTCACAGCGAGATTGACGCAGAAGATGGGTGATTTCTGCATTCCCAACTGAGGTACCTGGTTCATCTCATTGAGACTGGTTGGATACTGGGTGCAGCCCACAGAGGGTGAGCCGAAGCAGGGCTTGACATTGCCTCACCCAGGAAGCACAAGAGGTCAGGGGAATTTCCCTTTCCTAGCCAAGGGAAACCATGAGTGACTGTACCTGGAGGAACAGTACACTCCTGTTCAAATACTGTGTTTTTCCCATGGTCTTCGCAACTGGCAGACCAGGAGATTTCCTCCAGTGCCTGGCTCAGCAAATCCCAAGCCCACAGAGGCTTGCTTGCTGCTAGTGCAGCAGCCTGAGATCCACCTCGGATGCTGGAGAGGGCAGGAGTGTCTGCCATTGCTGAGGCTTCAGTAGGTGGTTCTATGCTCACAGTGTAAACAAAGCAGCAAGGAACCTTGAACTGGGTGGAGCCCACCGCAGCTCAGCAAGGCCTACTGCCTCTCTAGATTATACCTCTAGGGGTAGGGCATATCTGAATGAAAGACAGCAGACAGCTTCTGCAGACTTAAATGTCCCTGCCTGACAGCTCTGAAGAGAGCATGGTTCTCCCAGCACAGCATTCAAGCTCCAATAACAGACAGACTACCTCTTCAAGTGGGTCCCTGCTGCCCATGTAGCCTGACTGGGAGACACCTCACAGCACATCAAAAAGCTTGTCCACCATTATCAAGTTTTCTTCATCAGTGGGATGCAAGACTGGTTCAACATATGCTAATCAATAAAGGTAATCCATCACATAAACAGAACCAATGACAGAAACACATGATTATCTCAATAGATGCAGAAAAGGCCTTTGACAAAATTCAACCAGCCTTTCATGCTAAAAACTCTCAATAAACTAGGTATTAATGAAATGTATCTCAAAATAATAAGAGCTATTTATGGTACACACACAGCCAATATCATACCAAATGGGCAAAACCTGGAAGCATTGCCTTTGAAAATTGGCACAAGACAAGGATGCCCTCTCTCACCACTCCTATTCAACATAGTATTGGAAGTTCTGGCCAGGGCAATCAGGCAAGAAAAAGCAATAAAATGTATTCAATTAGGAAAATAGGAAGTCGAATTGTCTTTGTTTGCAGGTGACATGATTGTATATTTAGAAAACTCCATCATCTCAGCCCAAAATCTCTTTAAGCTGATAAGCAACTTCAGCAAAGTCTCAGGATACAAAATCGATGTGCAAAAATCACAAGCATTCCTATACACAAATAACAAACAGAGAGCTAAATCACGAGTGAACTCCCATTCACAATTGCTTCAAAGAGAATAAAATACCTAGGAATCCAACTTACAAGGGATGTGAAGGACGTCTTCAAGGAGAACTAGAAACCACTGCTCAACGAAATAAAAGAGGACACAAACAAATGGAAGA
The DNA here is from genome assembly GCF_000951045.1 of Mandrillus leucophaeus. Classification (NCBI taxonomy): domain Eukaryota; kingdom Metazoa; phylum Chordata; class Mammalia; order Primates; family Cercopithecidae; genus Mandrillus; species Mandrillus leucophaeus. The sequence goes on along the minus strand of NW_012106919.1, from coordinate 4,959,000 downwards.
ACATTCCATGCTCATGGATAGGAAGAATCAATATCATGAAAATGGCCATACAGCCCAAGGTAATTCATAGATTCAATGCTATCCACATCAAGCTACCACAGACTTTCTTCACAGATTTGGAAAAAAACTACTTTAAATTTCATATAGAACCAAAAAAGAGCCCACATAGCCAAGACAATCCTAAGCAAAAAGAACAAAGCTGGAGGCACCACACTACCTGACTTCAAACTATACTATAAGGCTACTGTAATCAAAACAGCATGGTACTGTCTACCAAAACAGAGAGATAGACCAATGGAACAGAACAGAGGCTTCAGACATAACACCACACATCTACAGCCATCTGATCTTTGACAAATCTGACAAAAACAAGGAATGGGGAAAGGATTCCCTATTTAATAAATGGTGCTGGGAAAACTGGCTAGTCAAATGTAGAAACCTGAAACTGGATTGCTTCCTTACGCCTTATACAAAAATTAATTCAAGATGGATTAAATACTTAAATGTAAGACCTAAAACCGTAAAAACCCAAGAAGAAAACCTAGGCAATACCATTCAGGACATAGGCATGGGCAAAGACTTCATGACTAACATAACAAAAGCAATGGCAACAAAAGCCAAAATTCACAAATGAGATCTAAAACTAAAGAGCTTCTTCAGAGCAAAAGAAACTATCATCAGAATGAACAGACACCCTACAGAATGGAAGAAAATTTTTGCAATCTACTCATCTGACAAAGGGCTAATATCCAGAATCTACAAAGAACTTAAACAAATTTACAATATAAAAATAAACAACCCCATCAAAAAGTGGGCAAAGGATATGAACAGACACTTCTCAAAAGAAGACATTTATGCAGACAACAGACATATCAAAAAATTCTCATCATCACTGGTCATCAGAGAAATGCAAATCAAAATCACAATGAGATACCATCTTATGCCAGTTAGAATAGTGATCATTAAAAAGTCAGGAAACAACAGATGCTGGAGAGGATGTGGAGAAATAGGAATGCTTTTACACTGTTGGTGGGAGTGTAAATTAGTTCAATCATTGTGGAAAACAGTGTGGCAATTCCTCAAGGATCTAGAAATAGAAATACCATTTGACCCAGCAATGCCATTACTGAGTATACACCCAAAGGATTATAACTCATGCGACTGTGAAGACACATGCACACGTATATTTATTGTAGCACTATTCACAATAGCAAAGACTTAGAACCAACCCAAATGTCCATTAATAATAGACTGGATAAAGAAAATGTAGCACATACACACCATGGAATACTATGCAGCCATAAAAAAGAATGAGTTCATGTCCTTTGCAGGGACATGGATGAAGATGGAACCATCATTCTCAGTAAAATATCACAAGGACAGAAAACCAAACCACTTGTTCTCATTCATAAGTGGGAGTTGAACAATGAGAACACATGGACAAAGGGAGGGGAATATCACACACTGGGACCTGTCGTGGGATGGGGCTGGGGGAGGAATAGCATTAGGAGAAACACCTAATGTAAATACAAGTCGATGGGTACAGCAAACCAACATGGCACATGTATACCTATGTAACAAACCTGCATGTTCTGCACATGTACCTTAGAACTTAAAGTATAATAACAATAAAAAAGAGAAAAAATTATATTACAGTAGCAAGGAATATTGAGAAATATCCAGGGAGTTCTCATATAATATATAATTTTGGAAATATTTATACAAACATCATTTTACCTATGCAAATGTATGCATTTGCATATCATTTTACCTATGCATTTACCTATGCAAATTTAGCCTAGGGCAGATTGGGTGTCTTTTCTGATTTGACAACTCTTTCCATGTAACTGTTATAGTAGACGGACATCAAATAAATCTAATTATTTCTGGCTGGGCATGGTGGCTCATGCCTGTAATCCCAGCACTTTGGAAGGATCATGAGGTCAAGAGACCAAGACCATCCCGGCCAACCTGGTGAAACCCCGTCTCTACCAAAAATACAAAAAATATTAGCTGGGTTTGGTGGCACATGCTTATAGTCCCAGCTACCCAGGAGGCTGAGGCAGGAGAATCACTTGAACCCGGGAGGCAGAGGTTGCAGTGAGCCGAGATTGTGCCACTGCACTCCAGCCTGGCAACAGAGCAAGACTCCATCTCAAAAAGAAAAAAAAAAACCTAATTATTTCTAATATCTTTCTTTTTATAAGCTAAAAGAATAAATCTTTGTGATTTTCCAAGGAACTAGAAAAATAGTTTTAGGTATAAGAGAGATCCTGAAAGTTTTATTTTTTTTTCTGTATTTAGAATCCAATTTTGACTAGCTACAAAAAGAATTTGTAAGAGGAAATTTGGACACTGGGCTAAGATAGTCTCCCGGGTAACTGAGAAACTGTACTTGGCTAAGTATTTAATCAAAAAGACAATAAAATATTTAAAAGTAAACATAGAAGGTGACATGAATTGAAAAACAACTTAGTTATTCTGTAAGTGAAGATTCTTCGTTTGGTTGTTGTTATTTTTAATAAAAGTCTTGATAAAGTCAATATAAAGTTCAGAAAATTATTTTGGTAAGACCCAGAACCTTTAATATAGGTAGATTATAAAGAAGATAAGGAACGGTCTTTCATGTTATAGGCAAATAAATGCATTTGTTAGTAAAGCAAGAAGTAAACCTATCAACATTCAGTGAATTTTGCTATAATTTTAACACATTTCATAGCTTTTATTTCATATGTGGGTATATTAAACCAAAGCAAATAAATTTAACTTTATAAGTTTTGACTTTCATTATGTGCTTTCATATTCTGAAACAAATTGACACTTAAAGAGCAGTTCTCTCTCAGGAGTCCATGAGGCCAAAAAACAATATAATAATACTAAAATGTTATTTATGTTAACGTGCAATGGATTTATCATTGCTATCTTTAATGAATCAATCAATAAATGAGAATATTAAAAATGTCTTAGTTTTAATTTCCAATGTGGATAATACTGACAGTTATAATCCACATATATAAATGCTCTTTGAGGTCTGGGGTAGGCAGCCTCTAATGATCAACAGTGATCCTGACTCCTGGTATTCACACCTTTGTGTAATGTTCTCTTCTTGAGTGTGAGCTCATGTATTGACTTACTTCTAATGAATCATCTATGGCAGAAGTGATGGGGTGTCACTTCTGATATTAGGTTCAAAAAGACTGTGACTTCCTTCTTGGGTGCTCTCTCTCACTCCCTGGCTCACGCATTCTGAGGGAAGCCTTCTGCCATGTTGTGACCTGCCCTATGGAGAGAGGCTCATGTAGCAAGAAAGTGAGAGAGGCTTTTGGCCAACAGCCAGTGAGAAACTGAAGACCACTGCCTAATAGTCCATGATGAACTGAGTCCATCTGACAACCACATGAGTGAGTTTGGTAGTGGATTCTTCCCCAGTTGAGATTTCATATGAGACTGCAGCCCTGGCCAGTGACTTGACTGCAAACTCATGGAGACCTTGAGCCTTCCAAAGATAGAAAATCATTGCACACTCTTACAACAAGAGATAAAGGCCTTTCTGAATTAGACATATAAAGACACACAGAGCACTTTCACCTTCAAGAATAAACAGAAATCCAGGAGAAGCATTCTTGCCCCCATGAGCCTCTGCCATGCACCCCAACTGTCTGATTGAAGTAGGGCATGAAACCCAGGGCTGATGATTGCTGCTGTTTTGACAATGAGGATATAATCTGGTGAGAGGAGGGGGGCTTCTCCCTCCTGGGGCTCATAATGGCCAGAGAAGATTCCATGCACTGCCTGCTCTCTGCCCTCAATTTGCTTTTTTGGTTAATGTTCATCAGCGTGTTGGCAGTTTTTGCTTAGATGAGGGACTACCTAATAATGTTCTGACTTTAACTGTAGAAACAAGGTGGAGGAGAGGATATCTTGACTTACTTTCCTATGACTCACCTGGTCATGATTGCTATTTGCTCTTTTCCTTATTATTGTGGGGATGTCAGGATATTGTGGAATAGAGAAAAAATCCTGTGCTGCTTGCGTGGTACTTTGGAAGTTTACTTGTCATTTTTTGTGCAGATCTGGCTAGTGGCATTTGGACATACGAAGAGAAGTGTATGATTCCAGTACAGTGGTTAGATGTAGTCACTTTGAAAGTCAGAGTGGCAAATATGACTTACCTGGATGCCAGTGGCTTACTCATGGTTGGAAGGTTTTCAGTGGGAGTTTAAGTGTTGTGGAGTGGTATGTTTCAATGACTAGTTGGAAATGACAGAGACGGACTAGCCCCCAGAATCCTGCTATGCTAGAGAATTCCCAGGATGTTCCAAACAAACCCACCAGGAAGATCTCAGTGACCTTTATCAAGAGGATTGTGGGAAGAAAAATGCTTCCTTTTGAAAGGAAGCAAACAATCACAGGTGCTAAGGTTTCTGGGAATTTCCATTAAAGTGACATAAACCTGGCCATGATTCTCACCACGACTTAGCTCTGGGCTCTGTATTATGAGAGAAGGGAGCCTGAGACAGACCAAATGATATTCCTGAAGCTCCTCTCAGCAACCCATGTCACTCAGTAAAACTGTCGAAACCAAGCCTGTTAAGGATCTTTGAACATATATCCTTGGCAAACAACTTTAATACACCCTTTGAAATGGAGTAAACACTAAGAATGCCAAAGAAGGAAACCACAAACTTGTTTTATTGGACTTGTGAATCTTTGAGTACACACTTAACTGTTTCAGAAATTTGTAGAAATAAACATGTTGCTATAAAAGAATGCCTGGGCATATAATTTTCTACCCTTATAAATGAATTATGTTATGTCACCAGCTGGACACTAATTGATGCCCTTTATAATGCTTAGGACAGATGTAATACCCACTTTATAGCCTGTGTAAGATTTTTTACAGAACACAGTTATGTTTTGAGGTAGCATGGTTTGATCAACATTTCTGCATCCATGTAGATAAGCCACATATGGTGGGACTGGAACTACAGTAAATGTTGATTTACTTCTACCAGGTAGTATATAAAGTACCAATCAACTGCTAACATAAGAAGGCAAACAGTAATAATGACTTCTATTACTTGGTGATATATGCTTTTGAGTGTGAATAGATTACACAAAAGAAAACTTTTAAGATTGGTGAATGTGAATACCTACATGTAATTTTTGCTGGTTACTAAAATATTCTTACCACTTGTAAGAGCAAACTAATACATTGTCTTAAAGTAATCAGGGACATATGCATTTATAAGCCTGTGTGAAGTCTTTATAATTCAATAGATTTCGGTTCTTATAATGTTAATAATAACAATTGTAAAAAAGATAAATTTGTCCTGTATGGCCCCATTATTTTTAGCCTTTTCTGTCAATGGAGCTTTAAAATTCTGTTTTGGGTTTATATAATAGTACATGCATAACTGAGAATTCAAATACTTAACCACTAATTTTGAAAATTACCAGTGTGATACACAGGATTCATTATTCAGAATGTGTTCTGGTCTCTAGGAAGTATTAACATGAAAGTTACCACACAATTTAGTTGATTTAGCAAGTACCTGGATGCTATTTTTCTCCCAAACTAAGATTCTTTTTGACACTAAACACACACATGCATTTTAAATTTATTACATATTTTTAAAGACAGTGTCTCCCTCTGTCACTCAGGTAGAGTGCAGTGGCATAAAAATCAGAGCTCACTGTAATCTCAAACTCCTGGCCGCAAGTGATCTTCCCATCTTGGCTTCCCAAAGAGCTGGGATTACAGGTATGAACCACTGTGCCTGGTGGACACTAAATGCTTTTTAAGAGAGTTTATATTTGCTTTCTCCAAACAAGAAGCAACAGTCTCCAAGTCAGTATAATCCCACAGACAATGGTGTTCTTTTTCTCCAGAAAAAAAATGCTTGTGAGAGTCATTAAAATAAGTGACCATTTAACTAGAGATTATCCTTATTTCCCTGATAGTATGTTGATATGGTTTGGCTCTATGCCCCCACCCAGATCTCATGTCAAGTTGTAATCCCCAAGTGTTGGAGGAAGAGCCTGCTGGGAGGTGATTGAATCGTGGGGGTGGACTTCCCTTTTGTTCTCGTGATAGTGAGTGAATTCTGACAACATCAGATTTTTTAAAAGTGTGTGGCACTTACACCCTCACTCACTTTCTCTCTCCTGCTCTGCCATGGTAAGACATGCTTGCTTCCCCTTCTCCTGCTGCCATGATTGTAAGTTTCCTGAGGCCTCCCAGCAATGCTTCCTGTTAAGCCTGTGAAACTGTGAGTCAGTTAAACCTCTTTTCTTCATACATTACCCAGTCTCAGGTATTTTTTTAATAGCAGTGTGAAAACGGACTAACACATATACTGTGGTGAATTACACAGATTATTACCTCTTTTTGCAAGAGCAAATTATATTTATTTGAAATGGGAAGAGGGCATTTTGTTGCATTTTGTGTATTATGTTTATTTTCCAGAATACAGAAAGAAAATTAAGTGTTAATAAATGCTTTCTAGAGAGTAATAAAAAATAGACACCAAAACAAAAATGTCACAATTACAGATATAAAAAATCTCTTTTTCTTCTCAGTGTGCATCAAATACTTAGTTGATTTCAGATAAAAGTGGACAAATAAAGGAAAAGGGTGTCAAATGGGATTGTCATCTCTCTCAAAAGAGAACAGATGTCGGTCATCTATCCAGAAAAATAATCCAAATTGTGAGTGCATAAAACCAAATTCTCAATTATTGCTGCTACCAGTGGAGAATAACTTTTTGATCAAAAAGTTTGTTTGGCCAAAAACAAAACAAAAAATTCAGTAAAGATTAAAAAAAACCTGGAGAAAGGGAGACTTAATGTAATAATGTCATTAACTCTTTGCTACTGGGTTTTCCATTAGTAGTAGTTTGCCTTCATAAAGCTGTTTGCTTCCTGAGTAAAACTAGCCATGGAAATTCTGCTTAGCCCACTGGTAGAGTCTGAGGTTCTCTAAGCAGTGTAATCTTGGAATTATGTATTCAAGAATCTATTCTTTGAAATATTGTATTACTCTGTTTTCATACTGCTGATAAAGACATACCCAAGACTGGTCAATTTAAAGAAGAAAGAGGTTTAATGGACTCACAGTACCATCCATGTGGCTGACGAGGCCTCGCAATCATGGCAGAAGGTGAAAGGCACATCTCATATGGTGGCAGATAAGAGAAGAGAGTTTGTGCACAGAAACTCCCATTTTTTAAACCATCAGATCTCGTGAGACTTATTCATTATTATGAGAACAGCATAGGAAAGTGCCGACCCTATGATTCAGTTATCTCCTACCAGGCCCCTCTCACAACACGTGGGAATTATGGGAGCTACAAGATGAGATTTTGGTGGGGACACAGAGTCAAACCATATCATTCTGCCTCAGCCCCTCCCAAATCTCATGTCCTCACATTTCAAAACCAATCATGCCTTCTCAACAGTGCCCCGAAGTCTTAACACATTCCAGCATTAACTCACAAGTCCACAGTCCGAAGTCTCTTCTGAGACAACGCAAGTGCCTTCCACCTATGAACCTGTAAAATCAAAAGCAAGTTGGTTACTTCCTAGATACAGTGGGGGTACAGGCATTGGGTAAATACAGCCATTCCAAATGAGAGGAATTAGTCAAATCAAAGGGGCTACAGGCCCCATGCAAGTCCAAAAACCAACCCAGCAGTCAAATTTTAAAGTGCCTTTGATTCCATGTCTCACATCCAGGCTACGCTGATGCAAGAGGTGGTTTTGTATGGTCTTGGGCAACTTCGACCATGTGACTTTGCAGGTTATAGCCCTCCTCCTGGCTGCTTTCATGGGTTGGCATTGTGTGTCTGCGGCTTTTTCAGGTGCACAGTGCAAACTGTCAGTGGATCTACCATTCTGGGGGCTGGGGGACGGTGGCCCAGTTCTCGAAACTCCACTAGGTGGTGCCTCAGTAGCGACTTGCTTGAGGGCTCTGACCCCACATTTCCCTCCCATACTGCTCTAGCAGAGGTTCTCCATGAGGGCCCAACCACTGCAGTAAACTTTTGCCTGGGCATCCAGGCATTTCCATACATCCTCTGAAATCTTGGTGGAGGTTCCCAAACCTCAATTATTGACCTCTTTGCCCTTACAGGCTCAACACCACATGGAAGCTGCCATGGCTTGGGGCTCCCACCCTCTGAAGCAACAGCCCGAGCTGTACCTTGGCCCCTTTTAGTCACAGCTGGAGTGGCTGCAATGCAGATCACCAAGTCCCTAGACTGCACACAACAGAGGGACCCTGGGCCCGGCCTGGGAAGCCATCTTTTTCTCCTAGGCCTCCAAGCCTGTGATGGGAGGGGCTGCTGTGAAGACCTCTGACATGCCTGGAGACATTTTCCCCATTGCTTGGGGATTAACATTCATTAATTAACTCGTTGCTTATGGAAATTTATGCAGCAGGCTTGAGTTTCTCTTCAAAAAATGGGTTTTTATTTTCTATTGTATCGTCAGGCTGTGAACTTTCCAAACTTTAATGCTCTGCTTCCCTTATAAAACTGAATGTTTTTAACAACACCCAAAGTCACCTCTCGAATGCTTTGCTGCTTAGAAATTTCTTCTGCCAGATGCCCGAAATCATCTCTCTCAAGTTCAAAGTTTCACAAATCTCTCAGGCAGGTGCAAAATGCCACCAGTCTCTTTGCTAAAACATAGCAACAGTCACCTTTACTCCAGTTCCCAACAGGTTCCTCATCTCCATCTGAGACCTCCTCAGCCTGGTCCATATTGTTCATATCACCATTAGCATTTTTGTCAAAGCCATTCATTGAGTCTCTAGGAAGTTCCAAACTTTCCACATTTTTCTCTCTTCCTCCATACTGTTCCAACCTCTGCCTGTTACCCAGTTCCAAAGTCGCTTCCACATTTTCGGAAATCTTTTCAGCACCACCCCACTCCTGGTACCAATTTACTATATTAGTCTGTTTTCATGCTGCTGATAAAGACATAGCCAAGACTGGGAAAAGAAAGAGGTTTAATGGACTTACAGTTCCACATGGCTGGGGAGGCCTCACAATCATTGAGGAAGGCAAGGAGGAGCAAGTCAAATCTCACATGGATGGTGGCAGGCAAAGAGAGAGAGCTTGTGCACAGAAACTCCTGTTTTTAAAACTATCAGGTCTCGTGAGACTTATTCACTATCATGAGAACACCACAGGAAAGTCCCACCCCTATGATTCAGTTGTCTCTCACTGGGTCCCTCCCACAACAGGTGAGAATTATGGGAGCTACAAGATGAGATTTGGGTGGGGACAGAGCCAAACCATATCAAATATCAATAGTTGAAAATTATTGATGCAAACCTTTCCATGGGGCTCTGAAACTTTCCTTAGTTGAAAACACAGCTTCTAAAAGCCTTTTAGCTGTTTGGTAAGAATCAGAGTAAAACAAAAAGTATTTGTAGATGAGAAACACTAGAAGGATGAGGCCAATTATATCATAAGAAAGAAAGTAAAATTCCCCATTGGGGTACAATACAGAACTTTTTTTTTTTTTTTTGAGACAGGGTCTCACTCTGTCACCCAAATTGAAGTGGAGTGGCATAATCCCAGCTCACTGTGGTCTCAACCTCCTGTACTCAAGTAATCTTCCCACCTCAGTCTCCTGAGTAGCTGGGAAAAAAGGCGCAAGCCACCATGCTTGGCTAATTATTATTTTTTTGTAGAGATGGTGTCTCACCATATTCCCCAGGCTGTTCTTCAGTTCCTGGACTCAAGCAATCCTCTTGTCTTGGCCTCCCAAAGTGCTGGGATTGCAGGTGTGAGTCCCATGCCTGGCCTATAACTATTTTATATACATTTGATCAACATTTTTCCTTGAGGATAAAAACATAGTGAACACACTGAAAAATCTCCAGGGCCTTCACTTAAAGCATATTGTTTTTGAAATAGTTTTGTTAACAATATTTCACCTATTCAAACTTAATTCAGGGAGGGCTAAGTGTTTTCTATGATTTAATAATTCTTCCTCTGCAGTTTTTTGTTTTTTGTTGTTTCTTTTTTTTTTGAGACAGAGTCTTGCACTGTCACCCAGGCTGGAGTGCAGTGGCACCATCTCAGCTCACCGCAACCTCTGCCTCCTGAGTTCAAGTGATTGTCCTGCCTCAGCCTCCCAAGTAGCTGGGATTACAGCCTTGAGTCACCACACCTGGCTAACTTTTTGTATTTTTGGTAGAGATGGGATTTCACCATGTTGGCCAGGCTTGTCTCGAACTCCTGACCTGAGGTGATTTGCCCGCCTTGGCCTCCCAAAGTGCTAGGATTAGGATTACAAGCATGAGCCACTGCACCCGACTTTTTTTTCTTTTTTTTTTTTGAGACACAGTCCTGCTCTGTTGCCCAGGCTGGCATGATCTCGGCAGCCAACTGCAACCTCCATCTTCCAGGTTCAAGAGATTTTCCTGCCTCAGCCTCCTGAGTAGCCAGGACTACAGGTATCCACCACCATGCCTGGCTAATTTTTGTATTTTTAGTAGACAGGCGATTTCACTGTGTTGGCCAGGGTGGTCAAACTCCTGACCTCAGGTGAACTACCTGCCTCAGTCTCCCAAAGTGCTGGGATTACAGGTGTAAGGCACCTCACCCAGGCTCCTCTGCAGCTCTCACAATAAATACTGAGCTGGTTAAGAAATATGAAGCATGCCAAATGAACCTAATTATTTCTAACATCACTCTTAGTTATAGGGTAAATTAAAAGATTTATGGCTATTTTCCATGGGCCCTTGGGGTTATCCTTTTTTTTTTTTTT
>NW_012106919.1:4940385-4943235 GCF_000951045.1 Mandrillus leucophaeus | reverse complement strand
CTCTTGTAGGGCAGGCCTGGTGGTGACAAAATCTCTAAGCATTTGCTTGTCTGTAAAGGATTTTATTTCTCCTTCACTGATGAAACTTAATTTGGCTGGATATGAAATTGTGGGTTGAAAATTCTTTTCTTTAAGGATGTTGAATATCAGTCCCCACTCTCTTCTGGCTTGGAGAGTTTCTGCCGAGAATCTGCTGTTAGTCTGATGGGCTTCCCTTTGTGTCTAACCCAACGTTTCTCTCTGGCTGTCCTTAACATTTTTTCCTTCATTTCAACTTTGGTGAATCTGACAAGTAGGTGTCTTGGAGTTCCTCTTCTTGAAGAGTATCTTTGTGGCGTTCTCTGTATTTCCTGAATTTGAATGTTGGCCTGCCATACTAGGTTGGGGAAGTTCTCCTGGGTGATATGCTGCAGAGTGTTTTCTAACTTGGTTCCATTTTCCCTGTCACTTTCAGGCACACCAATCAGATGTAGATTTGGTCTTTTCACATAATCCCATGTTTCTGGGAGGCTTTGTTCATTTCTTTTTACTTTTTTTTCTTTACACTTCTCTTCTCACTTCATTTCATTCATTTGATCTTCAATTGCTGATACTCTTTCTTCTAGTTGATCGAGTTGGTTACTGAAGCTTGTGTATTTGTCACGTAGTTCTCGTGTCATGGATTTCATCTCTATCAGTTCTTTTAAGGTCTTCTCTGCATTGATTATTCTAGTTATCCATTCATCCATTCTTTTTTCAAGGTTTTTAGTTTCTTTGCACTGGTTACGTAGTTCCTCCTTTAGCTCTGAGAAGTTTCATCAACTGAAGCCTTCTTCTCTCAACTCATCAAAGTCATTCTCCGTCCAGCTTTGTTCTGTTGCTGGCAATGAGCTGTGTTCCTTTGGAGGGGGAGATGAGCTCTGATTTTTTGAATTTCCAGCTTTTCTGCACTGCTTTTTCCCCATCTTTGTGGTTTTATCTGCCTTTGGTCTTTGGTGATGGTGACGTACTGATGGGGTTTTGGTGTGGGTGTCCTTTCTGTTTGTTAGTTTTCCTTCTAACAGTCAGGACCCTCAGCTGTAGGTCTGCTGGAGTTTGGTTGAGGTCCACTCCAGACCCTGTTTGCCTGGGTATCAGCAGCGGAGGCTGCAGAAGATAGAACATTGCTGAACAGTGAGTGCTGCTGTCTGATTCTTGCTCTGGAAGCTTTGTCTCAGGGGTGTACCCCGCCGTGTGAGGTGTGAGGTGTGAGGTGTCGGTCTGCACCTAGTGGGGGATGTCTCCCAGTTAGGCTACTCAGGGGTCAGGGACCCACTTGAGCAGGCAGTCTGTCTGTTCTCAGATCTCAACCTCTGTGCTGGGAGATCCACTGCTCTCTTCAAAGCTGTCAGACAGGGGCATTTACCTCTGCCAAGGTTTCTGCTGCTTTTTGTTTAGCTATGCCCTGTCCCCAGGGGAGGAGTCTACAGAGGCAGGCCGGCCTCCTTGAGCCGTGGTGGGCTCCACCCAATTCGAGCTTCCTGGCGACTTTGTTTACCTACTTAAGCCTCAGCAATGGCGGGCACCCCTCCCCCAGCCTCACTGCCACCTTGCAGTTAGATCTCAGACTGCTATGCTAGCAATGAGGGAGGCTCTGTGGGTGTGGGACCCTCTGGGCCATGTGTGGGATATAATCTCCTGGTGTGCCATTTGCTAAGACCCTTGGAAAAGTGCAGTATTAGGGTGGGAGTTACCCGATTTTCCAGGTGTTGTGTGTCTCAATTTCCATTGCTAGGAAAAGGAATTCCCTTCCCCTTTGTGCTTCCCAGGTGAGGTGATGCCTCGCCCTGCTTCAGCTCTCGCTGGTCGGGCTGCACTCGCTGACCAGCACCAACTGTCTGACACGCCCCAGTGAGATGAACCCAGTACCTCAGCTGAAAATGCAGAAATCACCCATCTTCTGTGTCGCTCAAGCTGGGAGCTGGAGACTGGAGCTGTTCCTATTTGGCCATCTTGGGCATGCCCTGGGGTTATCTTAATAATAGTTCTAGGTATAAATAATATTCTGAAAATATTACTTTTTATTTGTTCTAAATGTAGGGCCTGATCTTGGGAGAGAAAATTCAAGAAGGTTGTAGGAAGAGAATTGATCACTTGATGTAGAGAGGGTCTTGGGTGACTGAGGAGCAACATTTAGCAACTTAACTTAATTATAATAAAATATTAAAAAATAAACCAAAGAAAATAATACAGCTCCACAGAAACTTAGTACTTCTATTTTTTTAAGTAATCATAAAGTCAACAAAGACACAGGAAATTATTCTAAGACATGGAATTTTTTATCTGTAGGCAGATTGCAGAGATGATAATTAATAACCTTTCACATTGTTAATGAAATCATTAATCAATTAACCAAGAAAGCAGGTCCATCAAAACTGACCAAAGTTTGTCAAAATTTTAGTGGAGTTCATAATTTCTTTTCAGACTCAGATGCTTTAAACTGAGGCAAATGCAGTTCATTCTACTTCAGCTTTGTCCTTCATTATGCTCTTTCTTCCTCTGCCTGGAAGGAACTGTTACTTTAGGACTATTACTTTTCATTTGAAAAATAAACATACAGGTTATTTTCCTTGTTACTATTGTTCTGATATAGTTTTAGCCACCTATATTATTATTACTTTCAATCAAAATAATTAATTTGTTTTGCAGAAAATTGGGAAAATTCTGTCATATACAAGTATTTTAGCAGATCATCAAAGATCTTGAATACACAAAGCACAACTTTCTTTTTTCTTATTATTATACTTTAAGTTCTAGGGTACATGTGCACAATGTGCAGCTTTGTTACATATGTATACATGTGCCATGTTGGTGTGCTGCACCCATTAACTC
>NW_012106919.1:4897167-4940335 GCF_000951045.1 Mandrillus leucophaeus | reverse complement strand
TATACAACAGGTGTAAATATGTGTGGGTTACTTGAGGTATTTTGATACAGGCATGCAGTGCATAATAATCACATCAGGGTAAATGTATCTACCACCTCAAGCATTTATCCTTTGTGTTACAAACAATCCAATTATACTCTTCTAGTTATTTTTAAATGTACATTTATTTTTGACTATAGTGACACTGTTATGCTAACAAATACTAGATCTTATTCATTCTTTCTATTTTTTTGTACCCATTAACCATCCTGACTTCCCCCCTACCTACCCCACTACCCTTTGCAGCTCTGGTAACCATCCTTATACTCTCTCTGAGTTTAATTGTTTTAATTTTTACCTCCCACAAATCAGTGAGAACATGCAAAGTTTATCTTTCGGTTCCTGGCTTATTTCATTTAACATAATGACCTCCAGTTCCAACCATGTTGTTGCAAATAACAGGATCTCATTCTTTCTTTTGGCGGAATGGTACTCCATTGTGATTAACTACCATATTTTCTTTATTCATATGTTGATGGACACTTAGGTTGCTTCCAAATCTTGGCTATTGTGAACACTGCTTCAATAAACATGGGAGTACAGATAACTCTTTGATATACTAATTTCTTTCCTTTGGGGTATATACCTAGCAGTATATTGCTGGATCATATAGTAGCTCTATTTAAGTTTTTTTGAGGAACTTCCAAATGTTCTCCACAGTGGTTGTACTAATTTATATTCCCACCAACAGTGTACCTGTTCCCTTTTCTCCACATCCTCACCAGCATTTTATTATTATTATTATTATACTTTAAGTTCTAGGGTACATGTGCACAATGTGCAGGTTTGATACATATGTATACATGTGCCATGTTGGTGTGCTGCACCCATTAACTCGTCATTTACATTAGGTATATCTCCTAATGCTATCCTTCCCCCCCATGTCCCTCCCCACAATAGGACCCAGTGTGTGATGTTCCCCTTCCTGTGTCCAGGTGTTCTCATTGTTCAATTCCCACCTATGAATGAGAACATGCAGTGTTTGGTTTTCTGTTCTTGTGATAGTTTGCTGAGAATGATGGTTTCCAGCTGCATCCATGTCCCTACAAAGGACATGAATTCATCCTTTTTTATGGCTGCATAGTATTTCATGGTGTATATGTGTCACATTTTCTTAATCCAGTCTGTCATTGATGGACATTTGGGTTGGTTCCAAGTCTTTGCTCTTGTGAATAGACAAAGCACAATTTTCTACCACCACCCAATCCTTTTACACTTTCTCAAAGTGGCAAAAATGACCAAAAGATATAGCTGCTCTATTGCATATGAAAATAAGAATCAAAAGAAAATAAATTAAAATTGTTCTTAGTACTCAATGCTTGTAGCCAATATTTCCCTTTTATTCACTCATTTTAATATTAGTTCTATGGTTTCTAAGACCTTCAAAATTATGTTTAAGCTGACATACAATAAAACATACTTTCTGCTGATATTAAAAGTTTGCTTACCAGAGAAGTTGAGATTCCATTGCCACTTGGAAGCCACTCTGAGAACTAACAAAAGATGTACCTGGACTTAGGCAGCCCATGGGGTGCATGTCTCATGCAGTGCAATTCACCTGACTCCTTCAGGAGAGTCACTGGAGCAGCTTAGTGGATGATCTCCAAAAGTGCTAAGATAGTCTCAGAATGGCAAATTCATGACTCTCATGGAAATTTAAAATAAACATGTATCAACACATTATATAACTCTTTAAATAAAGAGGGAACTGGTAAGATATTAAAATCAGTTTAAATCAAGATTTGACCTCCAATGATTCACAGCCTTTGTGGGGCAAAATCCATTTACACAGTTATAGACAGGAATCATTTTTACTGCTATGGAAGAAAACACTTTTGTTTGCTTAAAGAAATTTTTATTAAAATTTAAAAAGGGTAAACTATACTGATAACATTATTTTTTATTGATATATAAAAATTATACATATTTATGGAGTACATATGATAATTTGAGATATGCATGAATGTGTAATGGTCAAATTAAGGTATTTAGAATATCCATCACCTCAAACATTTATCATTCGTTTGTCTTGAGAACATTTCAAATCTTCTCCCTATTTTCTTTTTTTTTTTAGACAAGGTCTTGCTCTGTCACCCAGGCTGAAGTGCAGTGGCACCATCTCAGCTCACTGCAACCTCCACCACCTGAGTTCAAGCGATTCTTGGCCTCAGTCTCCCGAATAGCTGTGATTCCAGGCATGCATGACCACGCCCAGCTAATTTTTATATTTTTAGTGTTGGCCAGGCTGGTCTTGAATTCCTGACCTCGGGTGATCTGCCTGCCTTGGCCTCCCAAAGTGTCGGGATTACAGGCATGAGCCACTGTGCCCAGCCTCTCCTCCCTATTTTGAAATACAAAATAAACTGTTGTTAACTATAGTTACCATTTTGTGCTACCAAGCACTAATAATTTATTACTTCTATCTGACCATATGTTTGTACCCCCTAAAAAACTTCTCTTCATCTCCCTACCACGTTTTCCAGCCTTTGGAAACCATCATTCTGCTCTCTACCTCCATAAGATCAACTTTTTTTAGCTCCCGCATTTGAATGAGTGCATACAATGTCTGTCTTTCTGTTCTTGGCTTATTTCTCTTAACATAATGATCTCTAGTTCTGTCCATGTTGCAAATGACAGAATTTCAACCTTTTATTATGGATGAATAGTATTTTATTATGTATAGATCACATTATCCATTTATCTATTGATGGACACTTAAACACTGATTCTCTATCTTAGCTATTGTGAACAGTGCTGAAATAAACATGGGTGTGCGGGTATTCCTTTGATACACTGACTTCCTTTCCTTTAGATAAATACCCAGTAGTGGGATTGCTGGATCATAGGGTAGTTCATTTTTAGTTTTTTAGGAAACCTCCATATTTTTTCCATTATGGCTATACCAATTTACATTCCTATCAACAGTGTATGAGAGTTCCCTTTTTTCCACATCCTCATGAGCATTTGTTATTTTTTTTTTTGTCTTTGTAATAATAATCATTCTAACTGGGGTGAAATAATATCTCACTGTGGTTTGGATTTGCATTTCCCTGATGATTAATATTTTGGGGCATATTTTCATATATCTGTTGGATATTTTGTATCTCTTCTTCTTTTTGGAGACAAGATCTCACTTGCTCAGTCACCCAGGATAGAGGGCAGTGATGTTATCACAGCTCACTGCAGCCTCAAACCCCTGGGTTCAAGCAATTCTTCCACATTAGCCTCCAAAGTCCCAGCCCCACCGTTCAGTATGATGTTAGCTGTAGAGCCTTTATTAGGTTGAAGTAGTGTTAGTCTGTTCTCACACTATAAAGAACTACCTGAGACTGGATAATCCATGAAGAAAAGAGGTTTAATTGAGTCAGTTCTGCAGGTTGTACAGGAAGGATGGCTGGGTGGCCTCAGGAAACTTACTGCCATGTTGGAAGGCAAAGGGAAAGCAAGCACCTCTTAACCATGGCAGAGCAGGAGAGGGAGAGAGTGAACAAGGAAGTGCTACACACTTCTAAGCAACTGGATCTCACTATCATGAAAACAGCAAAGGGGAAATTCACACCTATGATCCAATCACCTCCCACCAGGTACTTCTCCTAACATTGGGAATTACAATTTGGCATGAAATTTGGGTGGAGACACAAAACAAAACCATAGCAGGTAGGTTCCTTGTATGCCTGAATTGTTGAGAGTTTTGATCAGGAAGTGGTGTTGAATTTTATCGAATGCTTTCTCTGTTTTTATTGAGAGAATCATAAGGTTTCTGTCCTTCGTTTGTTGATATGATGTATCACACAACAAATTTGTGTGTATTGAACCATCCTTGCATTTCTTGGATAAATCCCACTTGGTCATAGTATATTATCTTTTTGATGTGTTGTTGAATTCAGTTTGCTAGTATTTTGTCAAAGGTTTTTGCATCTGTGTTCATCAAAGATATTGGCCTGTCGTTTTATTTTTTTATTATGTCCTTATCTGGTTTCAGTATCAGGGTAATGCTAGCCTCATGGAATGACTTAGGAAGAATTCCCTACTATTCTTCAGATTTTTGGAATAGTTTGAGAAGAATTGGTGTTAGTTCTTCTTTATAAGTTTGGTAGAACTCAGCAGCAAAGCTGTCTGGTCCTGGGCTTTTTTGTTATTGTGGGATAATTTTATTACTGATTCAATATTATTAAATGCTATTAGTCTGTTCAGGTTTTCTATTTCATCCTGGTTCAATCTTGGTACATTTTATGTATCCAACGATTTATCAATTTCCTCTAAGTTTTCCAATTTGTTAGTGTATAGTTATTCATAATGGTCTCTAATGGTCTTTTGGATCTCTGTGGTATCAGTTGTAATGTCTCCTTTTTTCTGCTTTTATTTGAGTCTTCTCTTTTTTTTTCTGTTACTCTAGCTAGTGGTTTATCAATTTTTTTCTTTTCAAAAAAAAACAATTTTTTATTTAATTAATCCTTTGTATTTTTAAACTTTTTTTGTAAGAAAATATATTTGAAGCCTTTATTTACAAAAGCTCTAAAAACAAATAACACTCTCTGTTTTGTAAATAATCTTTTGTTTAAAAAGGATTACCCAGTTACAGCACTGTAATATCATGAATAAAGAATGTACAAGGGAGACAAACCAATGTGGCTAACATTTGGAGATTTGCTAATATTACTGATTGAAGTGTAGATAACACACATCATAACTTGTAGTCCGTCATTTCAGGGTAGAGTTAATGATTACCAAAAAGCCTTCCTACACATGCTCTGGTCTGGTCACATGTTCTGCATGGCTAAATATTTCATAATCTCTTTTGTCAATATATATAAAAAATAGATTGCAAAGATATACACACACTAAAAAAACAAGCATTACACTCCTCAGGTAATTTTATTAGCTCTCTCTATATATCCATATATATATATATATGGATACATATATATATTGTATTTTGTTGTTTTGTACCAAATTTCTTCATTATTTATCTTTGTAGCAACTATGAAAGCACAATTTTTGTCTTTAATTTGGTACAAAATATACCTAAAGACTTGTTATCTTTGGATTTTAATAAAATTGATTTGTGTAATCAAGAGCATCATAAGTATGGCTACAAAATGAAATAAAATAAAGGGTAAACAGTGATGGAATAAAAGGAAGCAGATCAAGGGAAGTGTGCTATCATAAAATAACTGTAGCTTCAACATCTTGAGTACCAGTTTCCTGACAGATACTAAACGTCCAATCACAAAGAATTTTTCCTGAAGGGTGTAAAACTGGTTTGAAAATTCTTCAGTCACAGAGCAGCCTACACATGCCAATTAGAAACTGACAGACACTAGAAGCACTTGGAAGATTCAACGCTATGTACAGAAACAGCAGTTATTAAGCTCCTCAGTAGTTTCTTGTCTTTCTTTTTATTGGTTTCACTGTATTGACAGTTGCACAATGAATGTGCTATATTCTGTGGGTCAAAAACAAGTAAATACTGTGTAAAGTTGGCAGATGGTCATTTTTCCAGCTAAGATAAAGAGAAAACAAAATTTCTGATAAAACAGAGGTTTTGAGTCAGAATCACTCTCTAAAGTGCAAAATTGATGGTTCACAATCTCAAATAGCTAAAATGCCTGTAGAATGGAATGGAGAGATATGAAACAGGGAAATAAATTACAGTCAGTGCTAGTTAATTTAGGAAAAGGGAAAAATAAACCAAACTCGAGTAGGTAAAGTTTATCAAAATATTCAATACGATGTCTCTTTCCCCATTAAATTATATTAAATTAAGGCCAAATTTAACCTGACTGTGTTTCTTTTTCTTAAGATCTGAGATAGGAATGGTCATACTTAGTACTGAAAGGCAGACAATAAAATGGGCCATGAAAGGTGGGGGAAGGTACTGTCTCTTGTTCAAGGGATTCAACAGAGATAAAATCTATATATAAGCATGTGTGTAGCTCAAAATAAAATAAAAATAAAAGGACTGTTTCATGTCATGACTGTTTCCAGGTGTGGTTGCAAGACCTATTAGAGAATTCAGGAGCGATCCTGACTATCAATATCAACTATTGGGGTGTAATGTAGACTTGTTAAAGATAATTCAACTAGGACTGACATTTATGAATGAGCAAGGAGAAAACCCTCCAGGAACTTCAACTTGGCAGCTTAATTTTAAATTTGATTTGACAGAGCACATGTGTTCCCAGCACTCTATAGAGCTACTAACAACATCTGATATCTAGTATAAAAAACATTGGGAGGAAGGAATTGAGACCTAGTACTTTGCTGAACTTATGACTTTGGGAGTGCTCCTCTATGAAGGGGTCAAATGGTTGCTATTTCATAGCAGTTATGACTTTGGCTATAAATAGATCCTTGAGGTGCATTGTTAGGTTGTTTATTCGAAATTGTTCTACCCTTTTGATGTGGGCATTTATTGCCATAAACATCTCTCTAGGCACTGCTTTTACTGTATCCCATACCTATGGGATATGGGTATATTGTATTTTCATTTTCATTTGTTTCAAGAATACTTTTGATTTACTTCTTAATTTCTTCATTGACTCCATAGTCATTTGGGAGCATGTTGATTCATTTCCATGTACTTGTACAGTTTTCCAAGTTCCTCTTGTTATTTATTTCTGGTTTTATTTCACTGTGGCCAAATAAGATACTTGATATAATTTCAAGTTTTAAAAATTTGTTGCAACTGGTTTTATGGCCTAACATATGGTCTACACTGAAGAATGTTCCATGTGCTGCTGAGAAGAATGTACATTCTGCATTTGTTTTATAAAATGTTCTGTAAATGTCTGTTGGGTCCATTTTTCTAAAGTGCAGTTTATGTCCAATGTTTTTGTTGATTTTCTTTCTAGGTGATCTGTACAATGCCGAGAGTGAAATGTTGAAGTCCCCAAATATTATTGTATTGTAGTCTATCTCCCTTTAGACTTAATAGTATTTGCTTCTTTATGTATCTGGGTGCTCCAAGTTTGGATATATATATATATGTGTGTGTGTGTGTGTGTGTATATATATATATATTTATAAATATGCATGCATTTATATGTAAATAAATTTACAAAAATATACATGTACAAAATGTACAAAAAATATAAAAGATATATATTTAGAATTATTATATCCTTTTGCTGAATTGATCCCTTTATCATTAAATAATGACCTTTTTGTCTCTTTTTACAGTTTTTTACTTAAAGTCTATTTTATCTGGTGGGAGTATAGCCCCTTCTGCTCATTTTGAATTTCCATTTGTGTGAAAATCTTTTTCCATTTCTTCACTTTTAGTTTATATGTGTCTTTACAGGTGAAGTGAGTTTCTTATAGGTAGCATATAATTGGGTTATGTTTTTAATCTGGTCAGCCAGTCTACAAATTGTAAGTGGGGAATTTAATCTGTTCATGTTCAAAGTTGTCATTGATAGGTGAGGACTTATTTCTGTCATTTTGTTAATTGTTTTGGGGTTGTTTTGTAGATCCTTTATTCCTTTCTTTGTCTCATATTGCTTACTATTACAGTCTGGTGGTTTACTGTAGTTAATGTTTGACTCCTTTCTGTTTCTCATTTGTATATCTGCTGTACCAGTGAGATTTATACTTTCATGTGTTTTCATGATGGTAGATATCATCCTTTCACTTCTAGATATAGGACTCCTTAAGCATTTCTTGAAGGATCAGTCTAGTGATGATAATTTCTCAGTTTTTACTTGTCTGTGAAAGGCTATTTTAGCTCTTTTAATATAGCATAACATTTTTTACTAGCCTGTAAAGTTTCTGTTGAGAAATATGATGTTAGCCTGATGGAGATTCTGTTATATGTGACTTGATGCTGTTCTCTTTCTGACTTTTGAATTATTTCTTTCTCTTGGACTTTTGACAATTTGACTATAATGTGCCTTGAAAAGAACTTCCTGGGTTGAATCTATTTTGTGATCTTTGAGCTTCCTATATCTGAATGTCTACTTGTCTTGCAAGACTTGGAAAGAGTGTTAGTCCATTCTTTTGTTACTATAAAGGAATACCTGAGACTGTAAAATTTATAACAAAAAGAGGTTTAATTGGCTCACAGTTCTGCAGACTGTACAGAAAGCATAGTGCCAGCATTTACTTCTGATGAGGCCCTCAGGAAGCTAACAATCATGGCTGAAGGTGAAAAGGGAACCAGCATGTCACAAGGCAAAAACGAGAGCACGAGAGAGAAGGGGAGGTGGCACACTCTTTTAAACAATCAGATCTTGTGTGAACTCAGAATGAGAACTCACTCATTGTCTTAGGCTGTCCTTGCATTGCTATAAAGAAATACCTGAGGCCGGGAACAGTGGCTCACACCTGTAATCCTAGCACTTTGGGAGGCCACAGGGGGTGGATTGCCTGAGCTGAGGAGTTCGAGACCATCCTAGGCAACTGAATTATAAAATACCAAAATTAGCCTGGTGTGGTGGTGTGCGCCTGTAATCCCAGCTACTCGAGATGCTGAGGCACAAGAATTGCTTGAACCCAGGAGGTGGAGGTTGCAGTAAGCTGAGATTGTGCCACTGCACTCCAGCCTGGGTGACAGAGTGAGACCCTGTCTGAAAAAATATAAAGAAAAAAGAAATACCTGAGACTGGGTAATATATAAAGAGAAGAGTTTTAACTGTCTCATAGTTCAGCAGGAACTACAAGAAGCATGGTGCTGGCGTCTTCTTGGCTTCTAGGGAGGTCTCAGGAAGCTTACAATCATGGCTGAATGCAAAAGGGAGAGCAGGCATGTCACATGGCGAAAGCAGAAGCAGGAGAGGGAGAGCTGTGAGGAAGGCACCACACATTTTAAATGACCAGGTCTTGTGGGAACTCACTATTACAAAGACCAAGACACTATTACAAAGACCAAGACACCAAGCCATAAGGCAAATACCTCCTAGGCCCCAACTTTGACACTGAGGATTACATTTCAACATGAGATTTGGAGGGGACAATCATCCAAATGATATCAGTAAGTTTTCTTTTCTTTTTTTTTTTTTTTGAGACGGAGTCTCGCTCTGTCGCCCGGGCTGGAGTGCAGTGGCCGGATCTCAGCTCACTGCAAGCTCCGAGCCTGGGTTTACGCCATTCTCCTGCCTCAGCCTCCGAAGTAGCTGGGACTACAGGCGCCCGCCACCTCTCCCGGCTAGCTTTTTGTATTTTTTTTAGTAGAGACGGGGCTTCACCATGTTAGCCAGGATGGTCTCGATCTCCTGACCTCGTGATCCGCCCGTCTCGGCCTCCCAAAGTGCTGGGATTACAGGCTTGAGCCACCGTGCCCGGCCTAGTTTTCCGCTATTATTTTGTTAAATAGGTTTTCTATGTCGTTGTCTCTATCTTCTCCTTCTGGAACTCTCAGAATTTGAATATTTGGTTACTTTATGGTGTCCTATATGTCATGCAGCCTTTTCAGTCCTTTTTTTCTTTTTTATTATTTCCTTTTCTTCTTTTATTTCTTTCTTTTCTTTTCTTTTTTTTCAATGGGGTAGTCTGACTAGTTTACTTCAGAAGACCTGTCTTTGAGTTCAAAAATTCTTTCTTCTGCTTGAGCTAGTCTGTTGTTTATGCTCTCAGTCGTATTTTTTTATTTCATTCATTGATTTCTTCTGTTTTAAGATTGATGTTTGTTTCTTTTCAATAATATCTATATCTTTTTGAATTTCTCATTCAGATCATGAATTATTTTCTGGATTTCTTTGTATTATTTATCTGTGTTGTCTTGTATCTCACTGAGTTTCTTTAATATTGTTATTTTATATTATTTTTCAGGCATTTCCTAACTTTCCTTTGAGATCTGTTACTGGAGAATTATTGTGTTCCTTTGGATGTGTCATGCTTTCTTAGTTTTTAACATTTGTGTCTTTACACTGATGTCTGTGCATCTGGTGTAACATTCACTTCTTCCAATTTTATAAATTGGCTTTCATTGGGAAGATTTTTTACTTATAGATTTATCTATAGTGTTGGTCAGGCAGAGTGCTTCGGCTTTGATTCTGCACATGTGCAGTAGTGTAATTTCCATGTGATTTCTTCAGTGATAATTAGCATTAGTGAAATTTGTGAGTTCCTCAGTGGCTTATACTGCAGTCGTTAGTGAAGGTTATGATGAAGCTTTTCTGGGCATGGGAATATTAGGTGGGCTGATCCTCAGGCACCAGTGGTGGCAGCAATGGGCAGAAAAGGCTGTTCTCAGGCCCCTGTTTTCAGTGTCCACAGGTGCTGGCAGTGGTGAGTGAGGTGAGCCAGTCCCTAGGTCCATGGATAATGTGTGTGGACGCTGGTGCCAGCTGCATCAGGTGGAGCAGATCGATTCCCAGGTCCCTGGAAGGTGAGTATGGTACTGGTGGCCCATATATAATATATATATGAAGGGGTGGATCCCTCATGGCTTGATGCTGTCTTTGCAATAGGGAGTTCTTATGAGGTCTGGTCATTTAAAAGAATGTGGCACCTTCCCTCCCCAACCCTCTCTTGCTTGCTCATGCTTTCACCATGTGATGTGGTGAAACACACACACATACCCTCACATGTGTGTAACATATGTATTACATATATATGCAAACATCTGTCTATATATGTTACATATTTATATATGTAGACATCTATTGCACTGGGACTGACGAGAAGGCTGTAGAACATGGTTCTGGGATGATGCGATGAAGCAGCAACCAGATGATGTCATCAGGGGCCCAGGCTCTGTCAGCTTTCCTCTGCTTATCTCCATGGGTGGCCTTCACCAGCTGGCTTTTCCTCTCATGGTGCGTCAGGCAGCATGTCATTATGTAGCACACTACTTGGGGTCTCTTGTCCTCTGGCTTCTGGTTGGGTTTGACAAATAGAAGACTTTAGCAGAAGATTTAAGGAGTGAGCATGGGCCTGATAATTCCCACAATCTGTTGTCTATAAGCTGGAAGGCCAGGAAAGCTGGCAGTGTAATTTATTCTGAGCCCCAAAACCTAAGAACCATGGAAGCAAATAGTGTAAGCCTGGTCTGAGTTTGAAAGCCAGAGAACCAGGCACGCCTATGTCCCAGGGGCAGGAGAAGATAGATGTCCTAGCTAAGACAGAGAGTGTGAACATTTGGGAAGAGATATTTGTATTACTATCAATTTTCTACAATTTAATCTCTACTTAGATAGCCTAGTTAGGCAATCAAAGGCATACAACCCTATAGAATCAGATCATCCCTGAAGGCCCTACTAGACAAGGCCAGCGTTTCATGGAAGACACTGCTAGTGATTACTTTTCTTCATTTTCAAATCTTTGACAAGTTTTTCTCCCTAAGAAGCTAGGATGCTTTTGGAAGAGTTAACATGTATGTGTGTATGTGTGTGTGTTGGGGTGGGGGTGGATATTTATGTATCACCAATTAGACCAGATTATGAAAGCCTTCTCGGGCATGCTAAAAAATCTGGGCTTTACTCTGTGAAATAATGAGGTTCTGAAACAGGGAAGTGACATAATCACTATATATATTAAAGTGATCACTCTAGTATCAGTGGAGGATAGTTTGAGAAGAAAGAGATGGAGGTCAGGAGTCCAGTTAACAGGTTGGTATAACGGTTCTGAAAAAGAATAACCAGATAATTCAGTAAGGGGATAAGATGAAGAGTTTCAGGGGTAAAACCAAGGTATTGGTTTAAACAAAAAGTTAAAAACCAAGGTATTGGTTTAAACAAAAAGTTTAAAACCAAGGTAAAAACAACCACACTTGGCAAAGCATTAGGTTTAGGAGTCCAGGCATAGGATGTATCAAAACTACTTAAGGTTTCTAGCTTGTAGCCATTGTTGGAGTCTGGGAATACAGGAGGATCTGTAAGTTCCAGAAAAATAAATTTGGTTTTAGACATACTGCATAAGAGAAGACCTAGAAACTTTCAGTAGCAACATCTAACAGATAGTTGAAAATATGGGTGGGAGTTAAGGAGAATGGTAGGTGCTGGGAATTAGGTGTTAAAGCCACATGAATAGATGCATTACCTAGTGAGCAAGAAGAGAAGACAGTGGAAAGTGAGTACCGGCAAAAAGGAAAAGGAGCTCTTGAAGGAAGTCGGAAAACAGTGTTCACCGAAGGAGGAGCATAATGGAATAGTTCTTTCCTCTGACCCTTCATTCTACCACTTGGGAAATTTATTACTGCAAAGGTTTGTAGGTCTAGTCCAGTGAGACAGAATTCATGCTTAACAAGTTAGTCAAAGCAGATTTGTTACTGACAGATAAACAGGAAAAAAAAAAAAAAAAAAGGGAAACCAAGAATTTGGTCCAGCAAGGCTCAATACAACTTTCCAGGGCAGGTGGAGCCTTGTCTGCCCGTGTTCCATGTCACTCTGCAGCTGGGAGACCCTGCAATCGCTCTGCCATGGGTTTTATACCCTGAGCATTTCTGGGCTTACCGAACACAAGGATTTCAAAACATCCTGTTCTAGTAGGAACAAGGGCAAAGTTTGGGTTGTTCTGGACAGTTCCACTTCATCCCAGGACACTGCATTCTGTAAGTAACAAGGGAGAAAGCTGGGTTGGCCAACACTGTCTGGGTACCTGTCCTCCTAGATTAGCATGCACTACTTTTTTGAGAACTATTTGTTGCTATCTCTCTCTTAACCAACTGCATTTCCACTGTATAACTCCTCTAGCATGGAGCCTTGAACACACCTGCCATTCAATGCATGTTGAGTAAATTAATGAAAAGAACTATGAAACAAAAAGGACATTAGAGAGAATTGCTAAGCCATGTAGGATAAACTGAGAAAATGGTCCGCTAGAAATGTCTAAAGAGAAACATCAGGCCCAGCTAGAAAACTGTGGGATTGGGGTACAGACACCCCAGGGAGGCACCAATAAAGATGGGGACAAACAACAACTAATGCAATTCTCCAGCAGGCTGTCAGAGTCTGCTGGAACGATGATGTCAGCAGGTGGCCACAAGCCAATGAATTGCCTTTTCATCACTTGTGTAGTGTCGATCCTTGCAGGGAGGCTCCCTTAGAAAGGAACTAAGGCTCCTCCTTCTGAGTCTGCCCACCTGGTGAGATCATTGATTGCCCAGAGTACTGACTCATTATCACCAATGAAGATGGAATGGTATCCAACTCACCAGGAAACTTAAGTTCTTACTTTTGATTTCACCCTTGTGAACAAGAAGATTATTAGATTCTTCGTCAATGTAACAATTTACTCACCCTCTATTTCCCTTGCCTGTTCTGTTACCGATTGACGCCCTTATCACTTTATAGTCATTGTCTAGCACTTTAGAAAGCAGATATGAAGATAAAGAAACTTTATGTTACATCATTTTATATTCTTGGTTTCATAATTTAAAACAGCGTTTTAAAGTAGGGATTTGTTATTTGTTGGTTGCCAGCTTTCTGCACTGTTGCATTGTTCAAAGGTTAACTTTTGGTACTTTTAAAAATTATTATAATTTATTTAACAATCTAGGAAGTTTACAGTCATCAGCAATTCTGGTGCAATCTGAGGTGCAGTTGCGAATCTGAGAATCTCTGTGGGGCTGTTAGTGTAGTGAACCTTGTATGTAAAATATATTCGTACTTTTTTTTTTTTTTTTTTAAGACAAGATCTTGCTCTGTTACCTACTCTAGATTGCAGTGGTGTGATCATAGTTCACTGCAACCTTGAATTCCTGGGCTCAAGGGATACTTCCACCTCAGCCTCCTAAGTAGCTGGGACTACAGGTGTATGCCACTGCACCCAGCTGATTTTTAATGTTTTTTGGAGAGACGGGGTCTCACTCTGTGGCCCAGGGTGGTCTTGAACTGGGCTCAAGCAATCCTCCCACCTAGGTCTCCCAGACTGCTGTGATTATAGGCTTGAGCCAGAGCATGCAGCTTCCATGCATACTTTTGATAGCACTTGTGAAGAGATTTCTCTAAAACCGACCTCATTGATTTCATTTTCAGCAAACTGACCTGGGTCACTCAACATAGCCTTTATTGTTATTGATGTTACTGCGTATTCTCTTTTTACAATAACTTTGTGACCAACAGACGATATCAATTTGACATACATGGCATCAGGGCCTTCACGGTCACCATAGGTTTTTTTCCTTCCCTCTATGAGTTCTTATGAAATTCTACATTGCTTCACCAGGAACGTTAGTAGTCAGCCTCACAGCCACTGCAGCTGCGTCCATGTGCACTGCCACAACCGCTACTCCAGGGCTGCCCCCATACTCCCAGCTGCCTGCCGCCATGGGTTCCTGACTGGGTGCTTTATCCTTGATGTCTGCCACATTAAAGCCATGGGAGTCAGGGGTGGGCCTGACGCATTCAGGTGACATAGTCCGCCTTGGATGAGAAATAACAAATTCCCCATTTTATTCTTCTAGCAAAGGAGCAGTAATAAATTACCTTTTTAAACATTCTTTATTTAATACTCATGATCCTAAGTAGGGCGGAAAACATAATAAACATTAAAGCAGCATTTGCCAAATATGTCAAATCTCATCCCAAACATCAACAAGACCAAATATTTTAAATTCCTAGCAGATGGCGCATTTATTTAGAAGTTCCCATCCCTTTTAACTACAGAGAGCTCTTTACAGTGCCAGACAATTTAATGGATTCTCAGAAGAGTATCTGAAGTTTTAATGAAAATTCTGATGATTGATAAAACTTCTGATGAAAACCTATTAGGGATTCAGTAACTCCTTTTTTTTTTTTTTGAGAGAGGGTCTCGCTGTGTCACCCAGGCTGAAGTGCAGTGGCACGATCTCAGCTCACTGCAACCTCCACCTTCCGTGTTCATGTGATTCTCCTGCCTCAGCTTCCCAAGTAGCTGGGATTATAGGCATGCACCACCACACCCAGCTAATTTTTGCATTTTTAGTAGAGATGGGTTTCACCATGTTGGCCAGGCTGATCTCCAACTCCTGACCTCAAGTGATCCACCTGCCCATCTCGACCTCCCAAAGTGGTGGGATTACAGGCGTGAGCCACAACGCCCAGCCTCAATAACTCCTTTACATGAATTTATGAATTAATTAATTACAACACTGTAGATTGTTACATTGTTTGTCCACAGAAAATCAAACCTCCTGGTTCAATTGCTTGCCACATTAATTCTGGACTTGACTCTGTTAGCACTGTGACCAAGGGGACATCAGTAAACCTGACACAAGTAGTGACTTGATAAGTACTTGCGTACTGGGGTTTCCTTTGGAACCTGGCTGCCATTATGTGAGGAAGCTGATCTAGTCTTCTGAGGATAAGCCATCAGCCCAGTCACCAGCTTCTCTGCTCACTGAATGCAGTTACGTGAACGATCCCAGACAAAACCAGCAGAACCACTTAGTAGATGCAGAGAATTCTGAGAAATAAAAAATCGTTGTTTTAAACCATTAAGTTTTGGTGTGTTTTGTAACACAGTATAGATAACTGAAATATAATGGCATTTACAGAATTTGAAATATAGCAGTATATAAATGAGTAAGTGAATTACTTTTTCACTCATTCATTAATAAATATTTTTTCCATGGCCCAGTAAAAGCACATTGTCCAGTCTACCCTAAAGGCTAGCTTTGCACAGGATCTATGGATCCTCTGTAAAAATTCTGTGGCCTCAGAAAATCTGAAACCCACAAATAGAGAAGGAAGTCCCAAATTTGAATAACATTCTATATGGAGTAATTTCTTTTCTTTTCTTTTCTTTCTTTTCTTTTCTTTTTTTTGAGATGGAGTTTCCCTCTTGTTGCCCAGGCTGGAGTGCAATGGCACGATCTTGGCTCACCGCAACCTCCACCCGGGTTCAAGCGATTCTCCTGCCTCAGCTTCCCAAGCAGCTGGGATTACAGGCATGTGCCACCACGCCTGACTAATTTTGTGTTTTTAGTAGAGACAGGGTTTCTCCGTGTTGGTCAGGCTGGTCTCAAATTCCTGATCTCAGGTGATCCTCCCACCTCGGCCTCCTGAAGTGCTGGGATTACAGATGTGAGCCACTGTGCCCGGCTTTATATGGAGTAATTTCAAAGTTTAGATGAAATCCAGAGAACTATATGACAGGAAGAGAAACCTAGTGTAAACTGTGGACTTCAGTTAATAATATATCAATATCTAGATTATAATTAATAATATATCAAATTAGTTAATAACAGAAACGAATAATTTAGCTAATAATATATCAATATTGATTTGTTTATTGTCAAAAATGTACTACAATAACGGGAGATGTTACTGGTGGAAACTGCTGAGGTGACAGGGGAAGAGAGGGAGGGGAAGTCTATGGGGATTCTGTACTCTGTTCGAGTTGTCTGAAAAAATAAAACTGCTCTAAAATTAAAAACAACAACAACAACAAAAACTACACCCACCTTCACCCCCCACAACAGGTCTATGATGCAAGCCAACATATTACTTTGGTAGTTTGAGCACTGGTTCGTAAACACTGAATTGTGTTTTTGTACCTGCCTGAGTAAATCATTTTTGCTTTGCTCTACTATTTTCTGTACTGTGAGTTCTGGTCCAAGCAGTCTATGTTGATGTGGACCTTTACAGTTTATAAAGTGCTCTTCATTTTGCAAGTTCTTTCATGTACATTATCTCACTAAACCTTGCAACAATCCAGGGAGATTGTTTGTTCCAGGTCCCTTGGTGCAGACATACCCGTGAAGGGGCAGTGCAAATCTGTCACCACTGCTAGACAAAGGATTTTGAACACAGATCTTTCAAGTGGTTGAATGTTTTTATAAACTTGTGTTAAAGATGATGCCCTCATAATCTTCAATCTCATAAAGATGAAGAATGACACATTAATAATACAATTGAAAAGGTGATACTCATTTACACATGGAATTAATGCTTTTTCAATTAGAATTTTAGGTCAATTTCTGTTTTGTTCTCTGGAAGTTTTAATTAAGACAGAAAAACTTTAATATCTCACACTCTTCACAGGAACCATTAAAGGTTTGGATTTTTCTCTATTTTGAGGCCCCTGTTCCCCCAGGGATATTTTAGCAAGAAGAATGCGATTCAAAGATTTCCAGATGTTACTTCTTAGATGTGTCTCAGCATGCATCTATAAACCATCTGGTAGTAGCAACAGCTGGATTGGGTCCAAACATAAATGTTCATGCAGGTAAAGGGGTACTGATAGAAAAAATTGAATTGATCAGTGGTTTTTCAACTAAGTTTGTGATACTGGTTAATTAGTTGTTGAAATGATCTCTCAGTAGCCAAGACAGGCTTTCAAAATTCTGCAGTCAGGCTTCCTGTATGTTTGAGGGGGTTATTCCTCACCTGTATTAAATTTCAAATCTGTGGCTGAATCAGAAATTATTTGTATTTAGTCTCAGAGGATATTTAAGTGGTCTACAGAATTCCTAACATTGCATTCACAAATATTAAACACCCTTGCAACTTCATACTCTTTCCAACCAGTGAAAGAAAGGGTTGTCCCCGAAATGTGCTGGGGAGCAGGGTGAACACATTTAGTAGGTCTCTGGAGTGTACACCTTGATCTTCAAGCTTCTCCTGACTCAGGAAACGGCAGTAAACATAAGTGAGTGGCAAGATTCCCACCTCCTCCCCTCATTCCTGGAATGAAAGATTATATCCCTCAGTCATCTGAATCTGGGACCTCCAACAGGGTGAGATCATCTCATTAACTCATCTCCTGTTTTTTTGGAAGTTGTGATAATTATGCCAAGAGCTGAGCTGAGCTTTTCCTTGCTATAGATCAAATTTTAATACTGCAAATTAACAAAAATGAAGACAATTTATAGAAAGTATTAAAATTCATAACAACTTTTGCAGGAAGAATATTCAATCTGCATTTTGAAAAAGTACTTTCAAGCACCTGAAAAGTAATTGATTTCCAATTTAAAAATGGTAATAGCAGACATTTATTAAGTACTCACATGTTAGATATTTTACTAATAATTTATAGAGTATCTAATTACCACAGTGAACCTATGGGTTCTCTTATTAATCCTAATTGTATAGACAAGAAAACTGAGCCATAGGGCATTAAGATATGTGCCCAAATGAACAGATCTTATAAATGACAGTTGAAATGGGATTTTAAATGAGGTAGACTGATCCTAGATCACAGACCCTTGAACAGTCAATTATTCAATTATAATATCACACAATTTTATTGTCATTAATTCATTCATTCAACAGAAGCTTCTGAAGTACTAGAGTCACAGTTCAATACGGCTCAGTCCCTCCTCTTAAGAAGTTTGCAGCTGGTGGATGAGACCAGCAAATTAACAATGGAAAGACAGAACAATACATGCAACAATAGATAAATACATAATGTGTGCTGTGAAAGTACCAGTGGGGTTGGTACTTTCAATAAAGTACCAACAATAAAGAAGGCTTCTGAGAGAAAAATTCACTTTGGGAGGAGTCTGTGATGGTTATGAAGAGAAGAGGTGAAGGGCTTAGTAGGAAAGTGCAGAAGCATGAGATAGACATCTGGGAGCTTCCCTGGACTTTCCCATCTTATTTCCTGTGACTTTGAGTTTTATTCATTCTGTAATCTGGGGAAGAAATAGGAGGACTTTAAGCAGGAGGGCAGAGGGTACAGGTGGAGACAGGATCAGAATATATTTTAGAAGAAAGTATTTGCAGGTGACTCTTGTCTGTAATCCCAGCACTTTGGGAGGCTGAGGCGGGTGGATCACTTGATCTCAGAAGTTCGGAACCAGCCTGGACAACATGGTGAAACCCTGACTCTACCAAAAATACAAAAATTAGTCAGGCATGGTGGTGTGTGTCTATGTTCCCAGCTACTCAGGAGGCTGAGGTGGGAGAATCGCTAGAGCCTGGGAAGTTGAGGCTGCAGTGAGCTGTGATCACGCCACTGTGCTCCAGCCTGGGTGACAGAGCAAGACTCAGGCTCCAAAAAAAAAGAAGAAAGCATTTGGAAAGAATCAGAGGCGGGAGACTCCAGATAGTTGTTGTGAGAATCCAGGTCAGGTGTGGTGAGGGGCAGAATCAAACCAGTGGCAGTGCATGTAGGGGGGGTGGGTAAGAAAGAGGAGGAATAAGCAGGTCTTGGGACTTGCTGACTGTGGAGCAGAGGGGCTGAAGGATTGGGTGGTTCAGGAAAGATGTGTCTAGGAGGAGCCACTCATTTCTGGCTGGAGCAGTTGCATGAGTGGTAGATGCCGCTCTCTAAGACCAACCTCAAAGGGGAGTGAGGAGAAGGAGGTTTGATGGACAGGGGAGTGAGGAAAAGGAGGTTTGATTATTTGGTCACGGCAATTTTCCACTTTGAATGTTGTCTTAGTCCATTTTGTGCTGCTATAACAGAATGCCTGAAACTGAGTGATTTATGAAGAACAGAAGTTTATTGGCTCCTAGTTTGGGAGGCTGAGAACTCCAATAGCAAGTTGCTGACAACTGGCAAAAGATGCTGCATACTTCCAAAAAAAAAAAAGAGTGATAGAGAATGTTCCTTTTATAGATCCACTCCCACAATAATAAACCCTCTCCCTTGATAATAGCATTAATTCATTCATGATGGCAGAGCCCACATGGCCTAATAACCTCTTAAAGGTCCAACCTCTTAATACTGTTGCAATGGCAATTAAGTTTCAACATGCATTTGGAAGAGGACAAACTTTCAAATTCCAGCAAATAGGGCACTGAGTAAGCTAATATTTTATAAAGTGCTTAGAACAGTACCTGCCACATAGTATATAAGTGTTAGCTGAATAAAAGCTGAGCTGTCCAGTAGACAATTAGATTCCACCCAGGGGAAAGGCCTGGAGATGGAGACATGATCTGGGGCTCATCAGCATAAAGATGGTGGTGGCCACATGGGCCTATAGAGAAGGTGCCCAAGAGGGCTGTACTGCATAAAGAGAGAAGAGGACTGAGGACAGACCTCAAGGCTATGCTCTCTAATGAAAGCATAGCTCCAGAGACATGGGGCTTGGCAACAAAGATTAAGAAGGTGGCAGTGAAGTGAAGCCAAGGCCCTAGAGTCTGAGGAGTCCAACACATTTCAAGACAGAGGAGATGGAGAGGGAACACACAGAGAGGCATGAGGAGAAATAGGAAGAAGTGTTGTTTCGGAAGCAAGGCCGGAGGAGATCATAAGCAAAATAAATTAATTAATATTATCAAATGACTTACAGGGCCAGATAAGATACAGATACAAAATTGCCTGTTGGACTGAAAAGTATGGAGAGCATCAGTGAACCTAATGAGGATAGCATTGATGAAAGGGACAGCAGTAAGGAATGAATGAAAGGAGATGAAATGGACACAGGTAAGTTCCTCAAAGAGCTTGAAAGTGGCATAATAGAGAGTGAAGACAAGATTTGGATGCAGATGTAAGATCGAGGGAGGGTGGTTGGTTTGCATTTTTAAGATAGAAGAGTCTTGGGCCTCTTTATTGGCTGAGGATTAAGACAGGAGAGGGGAGACTGATTGAGGGAGGGGGCAGAAGGGGATGGGACCCAGAGTTCAGTGGAGAGATGAGTATGGCTGGCAGAGGAGGACCCTAGAAAGAAAGACAGATGCCAGTGGGCCAGTGGTGGCCTGAAGGAAGTTACCTGTTGGACAGCCCATTCAAAGTAGCTTGCTCAGGTCTTATCTCTACAATAGCAGTTCATCATGGGATACTATGACCAATCTTTCCTTTTGGAAAATCTCTCCACTTGCTTCTGTTATATTGGGATGGGCTGGTTCTCCTCCTCCCTCTCAGAACGAGTTGGTTCTACCTTCTCCTCGGTGCTTTTTTTGACCTCCCAGTTTGTGTGTGTGCCCTGAAGAGTCATCCTTAGCAGTGTTCTCTATCTCAACATTCTCTCTTTGGATAGTGGTATTCATGTTTTCACAGCTACCTACCACTTCCCAGCTAGCCTCTCCACAGTAATCTCCCCACATTGACTTACTTCTTTCCAGCCTACTTTATGCTTCACTCCAAGATTGACACATTTCAAGTGTTCATACTAGGTCTTTCCC
Source organism: Mandrillus leucophaeus (assembly GCF_000951045.1). Taxonomy (NCBI): domain Eukaryota; kingdom Metazoa; phylum Chordata; class Mammalia; order Primates; family Cercopithecidae; genus Mandrillus; species Mandrillus leucophaeus. The sequence goes on along the minus strand of NW_012106919.1, from coordinate 4,919,363 downwards.
TTTCTCAGAAAATCTTGGTGACTAAATTCAACCTATGCTTCCAAACCCACTTTTCACCACTTGAGAATTCTGCTTCTCTCACTTATCAGTGCAGGGTTCTTTGCTTCCTTCACCCCTCTTGCCTCTCACCATCCTCATCCTTAGTGCATTTTAGCATGATAAGGAATCAAAGCTACAAGAGGCAATCGGTTTCCTAGGAGAGACACCGGTTTGCCTGGTAGAGGCTGCTCTTTAATGAAAGCATAGCTCCAGGGACATGGGGCTTGGCAACCAAGGTTAAGAAGGTGGCAGTGAAGTTAAGCCAAGGTCCTAGAGGCTGAGGAGTCCAACAGGAAGGAGAAAGACTAGAGGGGAAAGAGACCTCCCAGTAACTCTTTGAGGAAAAGGCAGCTCTACTCCAAGGGAACAGTGAAGAAATATTTGTTCTGACTTCTGAATACCTAGTATATCCATGGTTGACAACAAGTTACGTCTTTCTGGAAATGAACTACAAGTTAGTATTTTCCACCATGACGGGTTGTATCAGTAGGACACTCCCACCCTCTAATTAGATGGAACGGTTCAGAGTGTCCTATACACACTCCAGGCCTCCCTCCTTCTGTGTCTCTACCTATGCTGCTCCCTTTGACAGTCCTCTTTCACACACTGCTGTGCTCTGTCAATCCAAGCCAGCTTCAGAAGCCAGCTCAAGTGCCAGCTGATGCCAGCTGATGGATCACTGTCATAGCCCTGGGGTCGAATTTAGTATGAAAGCAAACAAAGTGTGTGGCAGTAGGCTGGGAGTGGGAGAAGTGGTCTGTTACGGATTTTGAAAGATTTAACAAACAATGCATCTTTGATTGGATCCCCATTCCTAAAAATGTTACAATACACATTCTGGAAATAATTGGGGAAGTATTAACATGAACTAGATAATAAACGATATTAAGGAACTATTAATTTGGTTACCGCATAATATTGCTGTAATCATATAAATAATGACAACTTTTAGAGATGCTTGATGAAGTATTTGAGAATGAAGAAACATTATGTCTGTAATAGTTTAGCAAATAGATATGTGTGTGTGTATACACATGTACATATTATACATACATATATATGCATGTATATTATAATATGCCAGAGTGCTAATAATTGGAACTAGCTGGTAGATTCTTCATTATGTCATTCATTTTATTTTCTGTATGTTTACAAATTTTTATAATAAAATTTTAACATAAAGGAGTAAAGAAATGACACCAGACTTCTTGGCTAGGTAGAGTTAAGAAACTAGGACTAGGATGGCCAGAGTCCCACCATAGTGTCAACAGAGTGGTTCTCGAGCTTGGGTGCAGGCTCCTCAACTGAGGCGATGCTATTTCTCTCCTTAATGGTGAGAAGGGAAAATGAAAGAGGACATCTTCATTTGTTTCACTTCAGAAATTCATTTAATAGTTGATAAAAGCTTGCTCTGTTCCAAATACATCCACACATGCTCACTTATTTAATTCTTACAATAATTTTGTGAAGTAAGTTTTGTCCTTGTTATTCCCATTTCATAAGTAAGGAAAATGAAGCTCTGAAATTCAGTGATTTTCTTTATATCACAGAACTAGAACACATCAGAGTGAGAATTCGATCCCAGTTCTGCAGACTCCAAGTCTTGGATCATCCTAAGCCCTTGCATTGTCCTTTCCAAGATTATAAAGGTCAAAGCCCTCAGGCCAGAACCATAAGCCTATGGAGCTGGTCCTTGAGTGGATTTATGGGAAAAGCAAAGAGCCCCTACTTGGGCCATCCCAAGCAACCTTTGGGTATGATACTTTGCAAACATAGACCATCAGACATATCTGGAGGACCACGGTGTTTCCTTGCTTCATCACAGCATATCCTGAAATTGAGAGTTTGCCAACTGCAATGTATAAAAATGTTTGATGAACCCCTGTCTAGCCACTGGGTCAGCATGTACCACACAGGGACTCCTCTGATTGCACCAAGGAGGAAGTGCTATCAGTGATTTCCAAAAGCAGCAAGGAAATCCATCTGCAGTTGGGAGTCAGGTTCTCATAAAAGAGGGATTTCTGAATATGAGCAGACAACAGACACCTGACCACATCAAGGGGAAACAGACTTTTAGGCAGACGTTGAGTTGCGATGTTGGGGAATGATGACTGATTAGTGAACCACAGAGTGGGACATGCTGAGCTCCTCGACTGAAGCAAAGAGGAGCCGTGAGGCTGGAAGGTGAACCAAAGCTGGCGGGAGGCATGAAGTGTCAGGATCTATGAACATCTGGGGATGCTTAATCGAGAGGAAATGTAGACCTCCCACACAGTAGCACTTTTATGAGCTCTGATTATACACTAGGGTACAGAAAAAAATAACAGAAACTAGCACACTGGTAAATAAGAAAACTTCTTGATCTGTAAAACATGCTGCTTTCTCAAATCTTTCCCCTTCACACACCGTATTTTAGAGGCAAATGATGCTGAGTGTATCAATGTGACAGGAAGGAAGTTAAGTGGGTATGTAGACATTGACAGCTCCTGAAGGGCCAAGGCAGATGGCAATGCCCCAGCCAGCTTAGTGTCCTGAAGCACTAAGGGGAGTGATGGCCTCAATGTTCCTTTGGGAAATCTGCAAAAATGTAATTCTGATCTTTCGGTCTCAGAACCAGCACATGAGTTGGGAGGGCAGGGTGGGAATGGAAGTTGAAAGATGATGGGGAGAGGGAGCAGGGCCTCAGCTCACTCATCCACTCACTCTTCATATTCATTCATTCAGTACAATGTGAAGGTGTGTATTCTGGAGTCAGGCACACCTTGATTAAGATCTAAGGCCTACAGCTTGAGAGCTCTATGAACTTGGGCAAGTTACTTAGTCTGTTTAGACCTCAGTTTCCTCCTGTGATAAAAGGAAGTCCCTGAATCATAGAAGTATAATGAGGACTAAAATTCACAGCCCAGTAACATAATAACACCGCTGAGTCTGGCAGGTAATGGGTGACCAACCGACATATGCTACAATTGTTGCTGTGTCTTTCAATAACCAGGTGACCAGCTCTGTGCTAGTTGCTCAGTGTATTAAGATGGTGGACTTGGAGACACAATTCTACCCTCCACATTGGAATGATACCTTGCTAAACTTTTATTCCAGGCCAATATTTTTCTTCCCTTCTATTTCTTTTCTTCCCACTTTCCCATATACAGAAAACTTCATGAATGAAACAGAGTTATGGTCAGAGAAGAGATGAGAAAATAGAAAACTTCTAGCATTCTGTTTGTACCTGGCACACAGTAGGCACTTGATGGTTGAATAAATAATGTGCTCCCAGGGGACAAATTCTCAGGAGAATGAACATTTTTACCTAATTTTCTTGGTGTTTTCATTACAATGCAGTCACTCATTTGGAATTCAGGGATTGTAGACTGATGGCTAATGGATCAGTTCTGGCCTAGCAACATGTTTTGTTTGATTTGCAAAGTATTTTAAAAATTGGAAAATGTCACATAAAAACCTGAGTTTCTGGCTTCTCCTGGAAAATGAGAAAATGTGGCAACCCCAGGCCTGCATTTCCGCCCGGGGAATGGTCAGAGGGAGTCAGGGAAGGGCGGCCCACGTTCCATGGCACTTTCCCTCCCTGTGGCCTTGGGCGCCACTGCCCTCTAGTGTATTACAGCCTTCTGTGGCTAGGGCACTCCTCTCTTATGCGTATTCCAAGCAAGACAGTTTCACTAGGTTGTCTTGGTCATCTTGTGAGGGATCGCAGGTGAGGAATGTGGAGCGGAGAGGCCTCCTGGCACAGCCCTTTCTCAGCCCCACACTCACTCCCAGCCCTGTGCTCCTTCCCGGGGCCTCTCTGCTTGGGCTTTGAGCCTGGAAGACTGACTGAGATTTCACTTTCCATCCAGATATGTTGGCCCCATGTCAACACTGCCGACACCACCCTTCCTTTATGATTACTCCCCTTCTGGGCAACAAGAAAATGATCGAATGACAATTATTGTGGCATCTGATACAGGGGTAATTTCCCTCTGGCTAGCAAACCACACGATGGAACATAACTGCAGATTCTTTGCATACCTTCACCGTGACGAAGAGTGATCCCACAGCCATGGCTTTCCTGATTCTGAGATCAGAGCATTCAAAGTGAAGACAGAGGGTGCATCAGCATCACATAGTGCCGTGGCCTTCAAGCTTGCCCTGTCTTTTTGTTATCAATGATCAGTAGTACACTTTTATTTTTTCTCAAATGAACTCCAAAGAGACCTGATGAAACTACAGCTTACCTTGGTCCTCCATCCTCAGATCCCTGGAGGCCCAGAGAACCCAGATGGAAAAACACTGGCCCAGTTACCTCGTCTGTTTTACAAAAGGGGGCCTGAAGAGGGAACGAGACTTCTCCAGGCTCATGGAGGGAGTGAGGGGCAGGGGGCACTCAGAGAGGTCTCATTCCGGGTCTGACGCCTTTCACCTGTGCCTGCTGTCCTGAGTGATAGTCTCAGAGTAGCACCAGCAGCCGGTCCTCTGGCCTGTGGCTCCTGTGAAGCAGATACGGCCTTTGCTTTGCAGCATTTGAGCCAGGTCCCTGTTTGGCTGAGTGACAGCACTTTGGCAACCATCACTCTGAATTTCCAGTTTCTGGGTCTGTCAAGCCTGCTTTCTGCTGTCTCCATGGGACAAGCAGCCTCCATAGCGGCTCCCGGGGATCCTGCTGCCTTTGCATTCCCCTCCAGCACTGTCCCAGGGTTGGTCAGTGTCCTCACATGGCAGAGAGAGGAAACAAACTCTCTTAGGGAGATATTACGTCCACTCAGGTGGGCTGTGCCCTCATGACTTCATCTTATCCTAATCACCTCCCAGAGACTCTGCCTCCTGCTATTGTCACATTAAGGGGCAGGGTTTCAAAATGTGAATTTGGGGGGACACAGGCATTCAGACCATAACAGGCATCCTTAGGAAAAATTCAAAATACAAGCAAAAATTATAAATGTTTGGCTTCCTACAGCTAAAATATGATTCTGAGGACATTAAGCGAAAGTTGGAATTAATCTGTGTTATTTACAAACATCAGAATTAACTAAACCATTATGTGTATAAAACACCTGCCTCCGGCCACACATACACATAACGTTTATCAGGATATTTTTTTTCCTTTTTTCTGCCTTTTTAAAGAACTACATATGGAACCAAAGATAATTTTTAAAAAATTGTGATATAATTTACATATCAGAAAATCACCATTTTATTTTATTTTAATTAATTTATTTATTTTTGAGATGGAGTTTTGCCCTTGTCGCCCAGGCTGGAGTGCAATGGCACAGTCTTGGCTCACTGCAACCTCTGCCTCCTGTGTTCAAGCAATTCTCCTGCCTCAGCCTCCCGAGTAGCTAGGATTACAGGCACCCACAACCATGCCAGGCTAAATTTTCTAATATATATATTTTTAGTAGAGATGGAGTTTCACCATGTTGGCCAGGCTGGTTTTGAACTCCTGACTTCAAGTGATCCGCCCGCCTCACCCTCCCAAAGTGTTGGGATTCCAGACGTGAGCCACCGTGCCTGGCCGAAAATCATCATTTTAAAGTGTCCACTTCAGTGCTTTCTAGTGTCCTCATTATGTTGTGCAATCAACACCACTATCTACTTCTAGAATGTTTTTATCATTCCAAAAAGAAACCTCACCCTTGTGCCTCCTTCCCACCATTCCCTGGCAATCGCTACTCTACTTTCTGTCTCTGTGGATTTCCCTGTTCTAGACATTTTATGTAAATGGAATCACACAATATGTGGCCATTATGTCTGGCCCCTTTCACTTAGCATAATGCTTTCAAGGTCCATTTATGTCTTAGCATGTATCAGTACTTCATTCCTTTTTATTGCAGAATATTTCATCGTATGGACCTACCACATTTTGTTTATCCATGCCTCGGTTGATGGACATTCGGGCTGTTTCCATTTTTGTCTATTTTGAATAATGCCGCTATGAATATTTGTGTACACATTTTTGTGTGAACATACATTTTCAACTGCCCTGGGTATATATCTAGGAGTGAAATTGCTGGGTCATAGGGTAATTCTAGATTTAACTTTTTGAGGAACCACCAAACTATCTTCCATAATGGCTATACCATTTTACGTTCGAGATGAGTATTGTTAATCTAGCAAAGAGTTTAACAACTGGGCAAAAATGAAACATTAAACTATGCATAAAATAGCGATCTAGAAAAATTTGCATCGTATATTCAAGTCTCTACTTTTGACTTTTCATCATTTGCTATGTGGCTTCGCATTGCAGACTTACGTCAAACAGTTGTAGTTGAGCTTACTAGTTGTACCCTGATATCCATTTCCCCCTTTTTAGTAATCAATTTCTTAATTTTAAGCTGGTCGCTTCACTGCCCCAAACAAAGGTCACATTTTTTAGCTTCCCATGCAGCCAGTGTGGGCATTGACTAAGTTATGGCAAATGATATGCAAGTAGAAGTTTGGTATGTGTCTTCTAAAAAATGCCCTCAAAGGGAGGAAACATGCTGTCTCTCCTCGTCCTTGCTCCTGCTGGCTGGAATGGAGAAGGAATTGCTAAGGAGGACAAAGCAACAACGTTGACGATGCCTGAACCCGTAATAGAATTCACTAGCCATGACCTGACTACTTCTGAAATTCTTCATGTGAGTGGAAAACAAATTTGTGTCTAATTTAAACTTTTATTATTTGGAGTTTCTGGTTATGCAGCTAAGCTTAATCCTGAATGACCAAATTCTTAAGGGGTAGTGGTTAAAAGTACAGTATTTAGAGACATAACAGACCTGAATTCAAATCCTTGAAAGTAACTGGGTATGGTGGTATGTCCCTGCAGTCCCAGTTATGCAGGAGGCTGAGGCAGGAGGATCTCTTGAGACCAAGAGTTCAAGGCCAGCCTGGGCAACATAGTGAGACCCCCCCCATCTCTAAAAAATAAAGACAAAAACAAGTCCTTCCCTTTCCTTCTACTTGCATTCAATCACAGTCAAGTCCTATGGTTTCATCTTTTTACTCCCTCTCAAGTTTTTCATTCTTTCCATCTTCACCACTACCCCCAAACCACTACTATGTTTCTTCTGGGCTTCTAGAATAGCTGGCTATGTGGTCACTCATCTCCAATCTTGCCTCTCTTCCATGTGTTCTCCACACAGCACTCAGTATGATCTTCTTAAACTACGATCTGGTTCCTATCACTTTGCTTCAAACTCACCGATGGCTTTCCATTGATCTAAGGATAAAGACCAAAGTTCTCCAAGGTCTCGCAAGGCAGCCCGTTTTCTCTTTGGGCTTGTCTGGCTTTAGGCCCCTACCCTTCTGTCCATTCCAGCCTCACTGGCCTTCCTTCAGCTCCTTTAATAGGTTGTGCTGTGTCCTACCACACGCTTTGCACAGACCAGCCCCTCGGCTGAGATTCTCTCATATTCTGTATCCTCCTGATCTAGATAGAATGTTTGTTAAATAAATCAATATATGACACCAGCCATGTCTAGCTGTATGAACTTGGCACTTAATGTCTCCATTCCTCAGTTTCATCATCTCAAAATGGATGTGATGACAGTGTCTACCTCCCAGGGTTCTTGTGAGTATTCAATGAGAAGATGCTGGTGAAGTGTGCTTAATGAATGTTAGTCGTCATCATCGTTGTCACCATCACTAAGGGTTCTCACTAACCAGGTGTGAGCAAGATGGTTGAACACCAGTTGAAGAGACAAGGAGACAAGGAGACTTTCTTCTCCTGATCTCTCAGGCTCACAGGGGATAAAACCATGGCCCCCTGCACATGCCACAGGGAGGCAGAGGAGGCACGTGACTGACACACATGTTTATGTACCTGTAACTGGTATGAGATTCTTATCAGCCATAAAGTCCCCATAAGAAGGATAGATATTAGAGAGACAATGAAATCTAATGGGGAAAAGTCAATTAAGTTCATTCACGATTAAGTTCAGCTGAGTGTAACTGTTTTCTGTTGTCAGAAAAACCTGAATTCAAACATAAGCTCTGTCAACCCTAGAAAGTTATATATGCCCACTAAACGTCAGCTTTCTCATGTGTGAAATGAGGAGGATAATATAACTTACCTGACAGCACTGTGTTGAGGATTAAATGTGAGAATGCTTCATTGCTTTGTGTATAACAGATGCTCATAAACAGCAGCCAGTGCGAGTTACTGGCGAAGACCCCAAGCACTCTCCTATTTGATAAGCTTGCTCCTTTCCGGGGTGATGAGATCAGGGCGGTGGGCTGGGGTGCTGGCAGGCAGTGTTCAGGGGCAGCAGCAGAGGCTCATCCTGAGCAGCACCTCAAACCTAGACAAGCCAGGTGAGGACAAGCCCCGGGTCCCTGATGTCCCTGGGACCCGGGCCAGGGCCTGTGCTGAGCAGGGAAAGGAGAGTCTGTTGGTAAAGGTGGCCATACAGGGCTCATCCCATAGGTGGCTGGCCTCTGCCCTGCTGAGTAGTACTCATCCCTGTGTTTGAGGCCTGTTCACAGGGTCATTTCTTGTCACCTCTCCTAATTAAGGTTCATTCAGTCCCAACACTCACTATTTTCCTCCATCCCTCCACTCCCGCTTCCTAATTTTACCAGAACCAGTAATACATTCCAACAAAGCTGCCCCTCTGCTTTCTAGGTCGTGTTCCTGTAGGAAGGGAGAAGACAGATGATGAGAAACAAAGCTAATAGAGATCCACAGACCTATTCTTTGGGGGACAAGACAGGAAGACCCCCTCGCTCCCTGCCCTGAAGATTTTCACAGAGCCTGAAGCATCCTCCCGACCTGGCAAGCAGCCCTGCTGATGCAATTTGCATGTTAAAAAATTATTAAGAATTTCGAGATGGTGATAGTGGAGCATTGAACCAAGCACAAGGCCCTTCTAAGTGTAAGACCCTGTGGCACCTTGCAGGTCATGCCCAGGAAGCTGGTTCTGCCTTGCAAATCCATATTAGTGAGGCTGTCAAGTGAGGCTGCCAGAGAACTTCCCTGGGAGCGAGAACTTCTCCTGAGTTGTGCTAATGATTGGAATGGCAGTGGAAGGAGTGAAGGTGGAGGGTACTCATGGGCAAAACTTCTCAGAAGGCAGAGCCTACGTGTCTGAATGCCCATTTGCCTGAAGGGCCTAGGACTGAGCCGTTGTACGTGCTACCTTCCTGTGTGGGTGGCGTGTCCTCATGGGCATCCCCATTTATTATGGTGGGGTGGGAAGAACACAAGCTCTACTGCTTAGCAGCTGGGTGAGACTGCATTACCCATGGGGGTTCCCTTTCCTGCCTGGATTTTTGTTGTCTGTCATTTTCCTTTATCCCAGGCCTCCCCAGCCATGTGGAACTGTAAGTCCAATTAAACCTCTTTCTTCCCAGTTTCGGGTATCCCTTTATCAGCGCATGAACACAGACTAATAGAGCAGATTTGGGAATGCTACCTCCCACTCACTCATATGTTGCCTCCCTTCATAAACACAGTGATCACACACACACACACACACACACTCTCTCATTTTTCTCCATCTACTTCAAGAAGGAGGACTCTGAACGTTCCAGAGTTACAGAGGGCAAGCCAAACACAAGGCACATTCTGTACTGCAGATGGCGGATGTGGCACTTGATGGTAGATGATATGGTTTAGCTGTGTCCCCCCCAAAATCTCAACTTGAATTGTATGTCCCAGAATTACCACATGTTGTGGGAGAGACCCAGGGGGAGGTAATTGAATCATGGGAGCTGGTCTTTCCCATGCTATTCTCCTGATAGTGAATAAGTCTCAGGAGATCTGATGGGTTTATCAGGGGGTTTCCACTTTTGCTTCTTCCTCATTTTCTCTTGCTGCCACCGTGTAAGAAGTGCCTTTAACCTCCCGCCATGATTCTGAGGCCTCCCCAACCATGTGGAACTGTAAGTCCAATTAAACCTCTTTCTTCCCAGTTTCGGGTATCCCTTTATCAGCGCATGAAAACAGACTAATACAGCAGATTTGGGAATGCTACCTCCCACTCACTCATATGTTGCCTCCCCTCACAAACACAGTGATCACACACACACACATACACACACAAACACACTCTCTCTCTCTCTCTCTCTCTCTCATGGTTTTGACTTACCCAATTTTTCTCTGGAGACAAATTACAAGACCATTTAAAAAGAGAAAGTCAGAAGATGGTATGGAGTATAAAATCTTCCTTTCTGGGACAGCTCTCTTCCCATCTTCCCCCACCAAGTCTTTGTAAAATTCTACCACTAGTCCCAAAAAGAAAACTAAAAAAGTGAAACCAACCAGACAAAAGTTCCAGACTGCCTCAGTCACATGCTCCAAACTTTGGGGTGGCTGGCGAGGGCCTCTTTGATGGAATGTACATCTAACTCCTCCATCTGGCGGTTGGCCCTAAAACCGAACTTGTGTTTAAGCTGAGGGATTGGAATCTTTCAGAAATACCTGGAGAGATCTGACGATGTAGGGGCTGCATCCATGTGGAATATTCACAAGACATTACTTCACATGGATCACAACAATTTTCAAGTTATAACCAAAGCCAAACACCCAGTCGTTAGTCACAGTGTAACAGTAAAGAAAACAGAAGAAGGCCTGCTAGCTGCCCAAAGAAAGATCGTATTCATCTTTCTGATCACACATGTTGAAATCTTCATCCTCTCATAACTCTTGAAATTGCCTCAGCACATCATGGGGCCAGGGATCACTCCCTCTGGAGGCTTAGACAAATAGCCAAGTTCCTTAGGTGAGGGTCATCATTGGGTTTGCTTCCTACCAGATGGTTTCCAACCGCCTGGATGTCATCCCTCCCGCTTCCTCGCCTGCAGCTGGAGTGACCACTCTTGCAGCCAATTCCACTTTGTCTCTTACAAGCCTCACCCTTGGCAACTCTCCTGAGAAAAGTGAAACTTGACAATGGAATTTAAATGAATTTACCCCATTAATTAAACACTTAAATTTAGCCCATTAATAAGAAAAAAACCTCTATATTGCAAGGTTTTTTGAAATTGGTTCCTCGGAACACCTGCTCTGGAATCAGCCGGTAGGTTTGGTAACACTGCAAATTTCTGGGTCCTTCCCCAGACCCAGTGAATCACAGCCTTTGAGGGCCATGACTTGCTAACAAACTGCTCACAAACTCCTCAGGGAGTGTCTTGGCTAGCAAAGTTTGCACAGTAGTGATCCACAGGCACTGTAGCCTCATGAATTCTGAGAGAAGACTGTCAGTCAAGGAGTTCTGCAATCATGATTAATGTCAAGTGGTTCATTTCCTTGAACAGTGGTCTGGGGAAATATTAACAGATACTCACTTTGGTTTGTGGGCTGGTTAAAACAAAAAAAAGAAAGCCTAGAAGAGCCAAAGGACTCATAAAAGCAAGTGGATGAAATACGCAACTTCGCTTTTTCAGTGAGAAAGAACTCAGTGACTGCTGGTACCCAGAGGAAAACAGATGATGTTTAACAACACGTTAAGATGGTGCCTGATTAGTGGTAATTTCACAGAGGACTCCTGGTTTTACTTCATCCAGACAGCAGGCAGGAGCAGGGGTGGGGGAACTTGCTTACAAGAAAGGATATAAGATCAGTCATTTTATTAATGTCAGTGTGAATTAAAAACGCTTAGTCCTCAAGGGTGTTTTTACCTTAATCCTTATCTATAATTGTGAATAGAAGTTAGTCTCTGCTTGAAAACATGTAGACATCACTGGTGTCAACCTTAAATAATGAAATTCAAAGAATATGATTGGGGCCAGGTGTGGTGGCTCGTACCTGTAATCCCAGCACTTTGGGAGGCCAAGGTGGAAGGACTGCTCGAGCCCAAGGGTTCAAAACAAACCTGGGCAACATAGTGAGACCCCATCTTTACAGAAAAATTTTAAAATTAGTTGAATGTAGTGGCAGGCACCTGTAGTCCCAGCTACTCAAGAGGCCGAAGTGGGAGGATCACTTGAGTCTGGGAAGTCAAGGCTGAAGTGAGCTGTGATTACACCACTGCACTCCAGCCTAGGCAACAGAGTGAGATCCTGTTTGGAAAAAAAGATATGATTCAGAATGGAGTTGTTTCTAGTGCAAAGCTTGAGGATGGTCACTTGGAAACACCAACTCCAAATGAATGGGGTCAGCAGTCATTTGGAGTAGAGAAGTGGAGAAGTTAAGGTTTCACTTATATAGGCAGACGGAGAAGTTCCAGCAAGATTGCATTTCCCATATAAGACCAGTGCATACACCACAACAATTTGATTGGTTGCAGATTGCTAGATTCTGAGGAAGATTACTTTATTACTCCATGAGGAGGGGCAATAATATGAAGGGGTCTTATCTCTAGTGCCACTTGTTCTTCCTAATTATTTACAGAAATAAAAGGCAGAAATTGTAGCTGCTGAGTACATGATTCAGGCCGCATAGCCACATTCTTCCCAAGGCTCAGAATAATGTAAAGTTCCAACAGCTTTATATTTGAATTATTTTAAGTTCGAATTATTTAATTTCTAACTGGGTAGGGTGAGCAAGCATTCTGAGATGCAAAGGGACAGATTGTTCCTTGTGGCCCAGAGGCTAGTGAAAAATAGAAAAGACCTATCACAGCACTTATCATAGAGTTGAAGGAGAATATTCTACTTCCCCTCAAGATACACTACTTTGACATACTTTGAAATGGCTGTTCACGTTACTGGTGACAAATATCTGAGTCTCTTGGCACCAAATGTTACCGGTGGCAGGTATCTGACTTACCGACAGTGAATCCATATGAGTCTGCAGCAACCTCAATTCTTGCCTCCTCAGAAGAAAGAATTTGACTGAGGGGAGTAGCCAGAAAAAGAGACCAAGGCAAATTTCAGAGGAGGAGTGGAAGTTTGTTTAAAAAGACCTTAGAACAGGAAAGAAAGAAAGATACACTTGCAAGAGACCCAACCAGGCATCGAGGTCAAGTGTGGTGTTTAACCTTGATCCCAGGACTTTATAGACTGGTCCACCACTTGTTTCCCATATCCCCTTTTCCCATGATTCTTCCCTTAGGGTGGGCTGCCCGCATGTGGAGTGCCCTCTCTATGCTTGGGAAGTGAGCACGTGCAGTGTATTCAGGAGGTTGTACACACGCACATCTCAGGCTTTCTTCTCTTTTCTGGGGGACTGCCCCCGGAAGGTCATGCTCCACCATTTTGTCTCTTAATCTACATGTCTGGACTCATTCACCCAACACCTGAGATTTTATTGGAAGTTATTTTTGCTTCTCCCTGGTGCCTGCTGCCAAATTATCATTTGTAGAGAGGCAATGTGCTAATTGTTGAATCATCACCTGACATTCCTGGTGGGTCGAGGAGAGCCCTCTCCTGCCCTGCTCACGCCTGTCTAATTACCTGTAACATTAAAAAGGTCTGCAAACAGATGCAGCTCTGTAAAACTGTGTTTTGAGGGAGTGATTTGCAGCTGTAGAGAATCTACATTGATGCAGCCAGCCTTTGTCTGAGATCTAGGAAAGATTGACCAAGAGTCTGACACCTTTAAAAGCCTAAAATAAACATTTACCATATATTCGTTCTGAGGGCTGAGGCCTGTGAGGTTTCATCTACAGAACAAGACCACCTTTGCTGGCCAGGCCTCCTCTTCTCCCCCTCCTGTAATTTGTTTTGCCATGATCCAAACACCTATTATTTCTGTAACCTCAACATGGCATAAATGGGTCAATCATTTGCCTTTTTAAGATATCTTATTTTGTAAACTGCCTATGACATGTTAATAGATTTGTGTGCTTTTTCTCATATTAGGCTGCCCTTTGTCAGTTGATTTTCAGTGAACTTTCAGAGGATGAAGGGGAAATTTTCCCTTGGTTCCTACACAGTATTATAATAATCTGTTTATTTGTCTGATGTCCCATCTTTGATATAGACCTTAAATGCAGAGATCATGCTTTATTTATCTCTATATATGTTTAGTATCTATAGAATTGTCATATAATAGGCACTCATTAAATATTTGTTGGGTGAATGAATAGAGCAGTGATTAAAAGAATAGAGAGGAGTAGGGGGATAAGCCAACCAGAACATGACTAAAGCATTAATAGTCTAATTACCTTGAATTTAATCAAAGGCTTAATGGAGGATTGCCAAGAAGCAATAACTCTTGGAAGTGTGAATGAGAGAGAAGTGCTAATAAAAAGCAATGAGTCCTTTTTATACCTGCAGACCCTTAAAGACAATATGGCAACTCTTACTTTTGCACATAAAATACATGGAATAATCATTTGAAATAGAGAGTGATTTTACTGTAATACCATTTGGTGTATTTTTAATGAATAAAAATGAAACTCTAGGTGGGGCATATTGGCTCATGCCTATAATCCCAGCACTTTGGGAGGCTGAGGCAGGATGATTGCTTGAGTCCAAGAGTTTGAGGCCAGCTTGGGCAACATAATGAGATACTGTCTCTACAGAAAGAAAAAAATAAAAGAAGAAAAATTCTAAACCATTAATTGTCCTGTGTGGTGAATTGGCTATTGTTCAAAATGGCCAAAAGAGTAGCTTCCTCTCTTCTGAACATATTATATCACCCCTTTTCCCTGGCCATAGTTGCTTGTCCAGAGATAGGCATGAACAAAGCGTAATGAAACAGGAAATCTTCCTTGATTCCTTCTCAAGCCTTGTGACAGGGGTGCCTCACTTAGCCCGCAGCTCTCATCCCCTCGTGGGAGGGGGCGCATGCAGGTGAGCAGGCGCAGAAGCCGGAGTGAGCGCTTTGGGGTACTGGCAGGAGCAAAACTCCATGTAGCCACCAGAGGGAGTGTGTTATAGTGCTCTTTTAGCTTTGCTGTCTGCGGACAGCTTCAGTGTTTAACAGCTCGGTGGACCCTCTGCCTTTTCACGAGGGCAGAGGGTTAGTGTGACAGTTTTCGGTATCCCAAGCTCTTGTCTGGTGTCCAGGAAAAAACGAGGTTGCACAAATTCAAGGATAGTAAACGTGGAGGATTTTAGTGCTGACGGAAGTGGCTCTCAGCGAGAGGGGGAGCTGGAAAGGGGATGGAGTAGGAAGAAGATATTCTTCCCCTGATGTCCCAATGTCAAGTTGTCCCTCTGAAGTGAAGCTGCTTCTCTCTGATGTCAAACTGCAATCTTCGATGTCCAGTTGCTTCTCCTCTTCTCTCCTTCTCTGCTCTGTGCCAGTGGAGCCTGGGGTTTTTATGGGTACAGGATGGGGTGTGGGGTGGTTTTGGAAAAGGCAACATTCAAGTGGGAAAACAGGGATGTAAAGTTCTGACTTTGGTCTGCGGTTCTAGGCCTGTGGTTGGGGTCCTGGCCAGGGACCCTGCCCCTTTCTGCCTGGAATTTTTCTGTCTCCTGTTCTTATCACTAAGATGGACCAATGGGAGAACCTTCCAGAAATTACTTTGTGAACCTCAGATCTCTGGGTGTAGAGATGTCAACCTATAGGATGACTGTATCACATTGCAAAAGAAATGGATGCCAACTTGCAAAGAAGCTCGATGAGCAACCCTGGGGCCCTTCTGTGACAGACCAGGTCTCAAAAAAGCTGAACAGGCAGGACTCCATAACAACTGTTTCAGCACTGACTGAATGGTTAGGTTAGATATTAAAGCCTGAGAGAGCGAGTGCCTTTACATAGAGGCTGGAACGAGTAATAAAGGCCCACCAAGAGTCTCACCCAGGTCATCATGGGCCTTGAAGCATGACAAGATAACAAAGGAATTCTTACCAGGACCCATTTAGGATTAAACAAATTTTACTGGGGGTCTGAAGAAACTCCCCAGACCTCCACAAACAAATTTTATTAGGAACTCCCCAAACCTCCATGATTTAGCAGGAGACAAGATAAGGGTAATCACTCCTGGCACCTGGACCCATCTAGATTAACTAAATTTACTGAGGCTCTGGAAGAGGATCTTCAGGACTCAGACCTTAGTTACAGATTAGAAGAAGTTACTCACTTATGTCTTTAGATGAATGCACACTCATGTGTAGACATATAGCTTAGAAGGTACATAAACTTTGGAAAACTTTGTAATTTTGAGCTGATCTGGCAATATTTTCCCGGCCTTCTCCCTGAAGCTGGTTACAGAAATAAACTCTCTTCTTTCCCAGTTCATCTGCATCTCGTTATAGGGCCACGAGAATAAGTAGCCTGACCCTTGGTTAGGTCCAGGAACACTTCCTGCAGGCAGATGAAACCTCTGTCTGACAAAAAAGTTTGAATAGGTTCTGCAACCAGAAGAATCCTGATATACTCAGCTAGATGCCCCAATTTCAGGTGAGATTAGTTCTATTCTTGCTATAAAGGATGACTTTATTGCATTTACATGTATTATCATTGTCCTAATGCAATCATTAGCATTTGGCTGTTAAAACAAGTAGCCCCCCGTGATTAAACTTCTTTTGGAACCAAACACAAATGGCTTATTTTCAAAATTCAGGTTTGTTTTGAAAAATACAGTTTTATTTTTGGTCATTGCAATATTTTGACAGTTCAGGAATTCACTTTGAAACTTTCAAATGACTATCTGCATTAATATATTTCCTAGGCTATGTGAATCAAATTGTGGTCTCTGTTTTTTACATATCTTTTGTCCTCTAGGACCCTTTACTGGCTGGCTGCCTTAACTTAACTACTTTACAAAGGATATCTTTCCTTTTCTGTAAATCAAAATAAATACAGAGACTGCACTGAGCTGCTGCCCTCCTTTCGTGAATTCCTTAAATCTGTGCCACATATTTCTGTTTCATTTCTGCCAAAAAGACTGGAGAAAACCAGAAGTAGTAAAACAAATAATACCTATGTAAAAAACATGATTTTTTTTTGTTTGCATGCAAGAGTAATATTTATCATCAATTATCAAAACTATCAAGAAAGTTAATTCAATCATAGGCTGAATAAAGAAAGAACATTTTCTGTAATAAGAAAGGTGATTGATAGTTCCCTAGATTTCATTTATCAGTCCAATGTAGAGTGTTATGATATGCAATTCAGGATGTCATACCTGAAGAGTGATATTCACAAAATGATCAAGGTCTAGTGTCTAGGAGGCTGATGATCTGAAGTGTGTGACATTTTCAAGAATAGTAAGAGTACTAAGGCTGAGCCAGAAAAGGAAATAAACTGTAGGAACATTGAAGGAGCACAGAAAACTTCATTCTAAAATATGACTCCCTGGTGTAATGAGTGTTTTAAATTAAAGGCCCTTAGAAATCAACAGATTCTGGAGGAGATTTTTCCCCTGTCTACATAAAAACTGAAGGGACCCGCCAAAGAGAACACTGTTTTTCCTTCCTCTTCAGGTTTTCTCATTATCTATTACAGAAAAGAAGACCAAGAAGGTAATCACACCTGAACAGATGCATTCACAAGATAATGTCCCTCTCTCAGACTCAATTTCCAAAGAGAAACATTTACAAGTTAATCTCTGTTGCTAGACCCATTCATTCTCCCTAGTAATCATTTATTGCCTTTCAACAGAGTTATCTATAGTCCCCATCTTCCCCCTCCACTCTGAAATAAAGCTATATAAGTATTTGAGACTCATTGCGATATTGGGCAATTATTCTGTGACTCTCCCCTGCATGCACATTAATAAATTTGTATGTCTTTTCTCCAATTAATCTGCCTTATTTCAGTTGATTTTTTGGCAAACCTTCAGAGGGTGAAGTGGAAGTTTTTGTTTGGCTCTGACAACATGATTAAGAAGGTCCTGTCATATGGAAGAGAGTAACTACTATTAAGAGTCTTATAGAAGAGATTCATGCATAGTGTAAAGATTTAGACTTCTAGAACATCTTTGATTCATGTTTAAGCTATAATGTTACAAGAAAGGTTTCCAGATTCGGACCCCCAAGAGAGGATTCTTGGACTTGCTCAAGAAAGAATTCGGGGCAAGTCCACAGAATAAAGTGAAAGCAACTTTACTAAGAATGTAAAGGAATAAAAGAAGGGCTACTCCATAGGCAGAACAGCAGCTTGGGCTTCTTGGCTGATAATACTTATAGTTATTTCTTGATTATATACTAAACAAGGGGAGGTTTATTTATGAGTTTTCTGGGAAAAAGCTGAGCAATTCCCAGAACTGAGAGTTCCTCCCTCTTTTAGACCATATAGGGTAACTTCCTGACAGTGCCATCACGGTGCTGTGGGAGTGTCTTTTAACATGCTAATGCATTACAATTAGCATATAATGAGCAGGGAGGACGACCAGAGGTCACTTTCCTCGTCTTGTTGGTTTGGTGGGTTTTGGATGTCTTCTTTACCACAACCGATTTTATCAGCAAGGTCTTTGTGACTTGTATCTGGTGCTGACCTCCTATCATCCTATGACTTATAATGCTTAGCCTCCTGAGAATGCAGCCCAGCAGGTCTCAGCCTCATTTTACCTAGCAACTAGTCAAGATGGAGTTGCTGTGGTTGAAACACATCTGACATTTACAAAAGGGCAGCTTTTCAGAGCTACCACTGTGTCTGAAGTTTCTCAAAATAACCTGCTCAAAATATACAAAAGAAGTATTTTTTGAGGTGGTATACTCTGATCTCTTATAGTCATATTTTGATGTGTGTTCTGAGCCCCAGCAGCTCCTAGCTCTGCCACATATTATTTATATAGTTCTGGGCAAATTTTTAACTTTAGAGAGTCTCTATTTCTTTATCTATTAAAATAGTAATGATCATATTAAGCTGCTGTGTTTTATGAAAATCAGGATAAGGTAAGTACCACCCAAATACTCCAAAGCTATTCAGGCTTCTAGGGTCCTTTACCCTTTTCTTTTGTCAAAGCACAATTTTCAAAGCTAAAAGCAGACTTCTCATACATAGAATGTACATGTGTCAGAGACCTTTTTAACTCATTAATGATGGAAGCATCAGAATCATAAAACTGGTGCAAAGGAGCCTAGTAGAGATAGAAATATTTATGGTCAGAAAGAAATAATAGTAGGATAAGATTGCTAAATTAAGTAACGACACTGGCTAATAATCCACAGGTCAGTAAGACTGTAACTTTTGGCAATTATACTTCCTATGGGTGGAAATAGTTTTCATTATTATGAGACAGAAAATATTTGCATTGCAGTCAGATAAGAATCATTTTCAACATATTACCTTCCCCCGACAGGGTTGTAGAATCTCTTAAGCAGTAGTAAACAGTGTGTGAAACAAGTGTGCATGCCTCCAGAGAATGTGCTAATCCTTGGGTGGACCTACTAGACGGTACTCCAGAAGGGGACTTACAGGACATGTGGTCATCCTATTGCCTATTTCCAAGTGTTGATCTTTTTTTGTTAACATGCTAACAGGCAAATGGTCTCAAGTTCTATCTCACAAAAGTCTGGTTCTGTTTTCAATATTCAGAGGACTCCTGTGGGGCTCAGATTCTTCTGGGCATCACTCTTAATTTTCTGCCTGTGATGGTTAGGTTTATGTATCAGCCTGGCCCAGACTGCAGTAACCAGTTAATCTATTAAACATAAATCCAAGTGTTGCTTTGAAGGCATTTTGTGGATGTGGTTAACATCTACAATCCATTGAATTTAAATAAAGGCAATTGCCTAGATAATGTGGGTAGGCCTGATTCAACCACTTGGAAGGTATTAAGGCCTCAAGAATGAAACAGGTTTCCTGTAGGGAGAAGTAAATCTGCCTTAAGGCTGTAGCATCAGCTCTTGATGGAGGGTTTCTGGTCTGCTGACCTGCCCTATAGATTTTGGATTTACCAGCCTCCACAATTATGTAAGCCAATTCCTTGAAATAAATCTGCTAACTCATATATGTGTGTATGTATATAAATATGTGTACATACATATACACACACACAGTCATGCACCCATAATGATGCTTCATTCAATGACAGACTGCATATATGATGGTGGTCCTCTAAGATTACAATACCATCGTATTTTCACTGTACCTTTTCTATGTTTAGATACACAAATAGTTACCATTGTGTTACAATTGCCTAGAGTATTCAGTACAATAACATGCTGAACAGGCTTATAACCTAGGAGCAGTAGGCTAAATCATATGGTCTAGATGTATAGAAGGCAATTCCATCTAGGTTTGTGTCAGTATAGTTTGTGATGTTCACACAATAATAAAATTGCCTAATGATGCGTTTCTCATAATGTATCCTTATTGTTAAGCAATACATGATTTCGTGTGTGTGTGTGTATTTGTGTGTGTGTGTAACGTATCTCCTCTCCTACTGGTTCTGTCTCTGGAGAATCCTGACTAATACAATACCCTTGCTGAATACCTGACACCCACTTCCCATCCCCTTCCTTCACCACCCCCAAACCCCTTACCTCCTGTGACTGCTGTCCTCATCTGCATCAGTTTGCTGCATTCATAGGCACTACCACACTTTATTAACTCACTTTAGCAGATGCTTTGGGAATAACAGAGGATAATACAATAGAGCAGGAAATTGGACTACTGGGTTTCGTTGTTCTTAATAGCCATCTGTGATTAGCACAAAGGGATTTCTCACTGGTCATCATTTTCTTAATTCCAAATTGTCACTATGTTGGAATCCATCCTTTCCCCATGTCTGTCTTTCTTAACTTTTTTCTTGGATCCTGGGCCTCTAAGCTTCAATCTCCTCCAACCGCCAATGGAAAACTCAAAATTGCCCCTGGGGGTTTATGGTGGCTTACGCCTGTAATCCTAGCACTTTGAGAAGCTGAGTTGGGTGGATCACTTCAGCTCAGGACTTCAAGACCATCCTGGGGAACATGGCAAAACCCCATCTCTACAAAAAATACAAAAAACTAACTGGGTGTGGTGGAGTGTGCCTATAATCCCAGCTACTCGGGAGGCTAAGGTGGGAAGATCATTTGAGCCAGGGAGGTGAGGGCTGCAGTGAGCTGAGATTGGGCCACTGCACTCCAGCCTGGGAAAATCAGAGTGACACCCTGTCTCAAAAGAAAAATAATTAAAATAAAAACAAACTCAAAATTGCCACCAGTTTATTATACAAAGAATACAAATTTCATGGGGGCAGGAATCTTTGTCTATTTTATTTCCTGACATATCCCGAGCACCAAGAGCAATGGCACACAGTCAGGCACTGCATTCCACGGTTGCAGTTACCCATGGTGAGTCGAGGTCTGAAAATATTAAATAAAAAAATTCCAGAAATAAACAATGTATGAGTTTTAAGTTGCACACTATTCTTAGTAGTGTGATCAAATTGAGAGGAGGGGCCAGCTGGGCTTCCTGGGTTTAGCAGGGGTTCAGAAAGCTGTGAAACTCACTCATTTCCTGCATCAGGACTTACTTCAGTCCTGGATGAATAATATTGAAGATATATGCTTAAAATATTCCTAACACCGGGATTTGTGCATGTGTTTTCTTCCCCAAGAAAGCTGTAAACAGCGAAAATTTTGCTCTAAGTTTCCCTGTGTCCTCTCTCCTTTCCCCCTCCCCCGAAACTAAAGTAAAAGGAATGTTAACTGCCAGTTTTTCTGTGACCAGCGGACCTTGTCTATACTTCCAATTCCAATCCCTTGTAAACAACTTTGTAAAGTCCCGTAAGATCCTGTCTCCTTTGCTATGCCACTGCAAGGTGATAAAGTAGATAAAACCTAAGTTGCAATTCCGCTTTTCCCCAAAATCTAGGACATGTCACAAAATACATGTCACAAAATGCCTTTGTTTCTTGCTCTGGTAACATCTTCCTGCTGCACGTATTTTCCGCCTTAAAGAGTTTAAAAGGCAATTGTATAATCTAACTCTGGCTACCCGTTTGGGACCTCTTCCACCCTCTGGAAGCTTTGTACTTTCACTCTGCTCAATAAAGCCTACAGCTTTTTCTCCCTCTGGGTCCGTGTCTCTATCACTTGCCACGGTCAACCACCATACCAATTTTTTGGCGTGGCTAGGCAACAACCTTAGGCATTACAAAATCTTGCACCATCCTGCTCTGTCCTTGCCCCATCTTGTCCCGTCCTGCTCTGGATGTGAGTCTTCCCTTTGTCCAGCTTCTCCACACTGCTTATGCTGCCTGTCCATTAGTCACTTAGTAGCTGTCTTCATTATCAGATGGCTTGTTGTGGTAGCACAGTGGTTGTGTTCAATGAACTCTTATTTTACTTAGTAATGGCCCCAAAATACAAGAACAATGATAGTAACAATTTGGATATGCCAAAGAGAAACCATAAAGTGTTTCCTTTAAGTAAAAAGGAGAAAGTTCTTCGTTTAATAAGGAAAGAAAAAAAAA
>NW_012106919.1:4896179-4897117 GCF_000951045.1 Mandrillus leucophaeus | reverse complement strand
AACTTTCCAGTCTGCTTCCCCAGAGGTCACAACTCTTAATATTCACCCTCATGACACAAGTTGACCTATGTAACAAACCTGCACATGTACCCCTGAAGTTACAATAAAACTTTAAAAAAGAAAAAAATTTAGTGTATATGTACATACATACCCTTAATTTTTTAAAAACACGAAAGGAACATACTACAGTCTTCTGTAATTTGATTTTTAAAATTTAACAATGTCTTAGACACCTTTCTGAATCAGTACACATAGATCTATCTCACTCTTTTTAATGGCTGTGTGGTAATTTAGTGTATGAATGTGTCTTCATGTATTTAAGCAGGCCCTATTGATAGACATTTATGTATTTTCAGCTTCCTGCTCTTAGAATGTTGCTATCAACAAGTTGGTAGGATGATATGTCTATGGAGACATACACACACACTCACACACTTGCACATTTGTGCAAGTTTCTTTTTAAATTCCCCAAAGTGGAATTGCTACACAAAGGGTGTACACATTTTAAATGCTGATAGATATTGCCAAATCAGCCTCTAAAAATGTTACTGATACGTGATTTACACTCTCCTCAAGGATTAATGAGCTTTAAACTGTAGGAGCTGGAATTTTGTTTGTTTGATTGTTTTTAGAATTTTGCCTCTTAAGCATTGCTTTTTGGGTTTATTTCCTTCCTCAAACAAAAGAGCAGAGGCAAGGGGATGAAAATGAATCAGAACAGGAGTGGACAGACAGGCTCAGGGCTAAGGACTGACGAAGTTCAAGGCTCAAGGAAGGAAGTTTGCACTTGCAATGTGGGGACCAGGAAGCTCCTCAGACAGGAGAGCAGCCTGCATGGGTTGCTTCAAACCATCACATGTAGTACTACAGACACAATAGACTTAATTTGGTGAAACATCTTGGTACACATCACATAAATAAAAGCAACCCACACTTAC
>NW_012106919.1:4891917-4895414 GCF_000951045.1 Mandrillus leucophaeus | reverse complement strand
CTTCAATCTCCTCCAACCGCCAATGGAAAACTCAAAATTGCCCCTGGGGGTTTATGGTGGCTTACGCCTGTAATCCTAGCACTTTGAGAA
This sequence comes from Mandrillus leucophaeus, assembly GCF_000951045.1. Classification (NCBI taxonomy): domain Eukaryota; kingdom Metazoa; phylum Chordata; class Mammalia; order Primates; family Cercopithecidae; genus Mandrillus; species Mandrillus leucophaeus. The sequence continues at coordinate 4,895,324 of NW_012106919.1, read as the reverse complement.
GCTGAGTTGGGTGGATCACTTCAGCTCAGGACTTCAAGACCATCCTGGGGAACATGGCAAAACCCCATCTCTACAAAAAATACAAAAAACTAACTGGGTGTGGTGGAGTGTGCCTATAATCCCAGCTACTCGGGAGGCTAAGGTGGGAAGATCATTTGAGCCAGGGAGGTGAGGGCTGCAGTGAGCTGAGATTGGGCCACTGCACTCCAGCCTGGGAAAATCAGAGTGACACCCTGTCTCAAAAGAAAAATAATTAAAATAAAAACAAACTCAAAATTGCCACCAGTTTATTATACAAAGAATACAAATTTCATGGGGGCAGGAATCTTTGTCTATTTTATTTCCTGACATATCCCGAGCACCAAGAGCAATGGCACACAGTCAGGCACTGCATTCCACGGTTGCAGTTACCCATGGTGAGTCGAGGTCTGAAAATATTAAATAAAAAAATTCCAGAAATAAACAATGTATGAGTTTTAAGTTGCACACTATTCTTAGTAGTGTGATCAAATTGAGAGGAGGGGCCAGCTGGGCTTCCTGGGTTTAGCAGGGGTTCAGAAAGCTGTGAAACTCACTCATTTCCTGCATCAGGACTTACTTCAGTCCTGGATGAATAATATTGAAGATATATGCTTAAAATATTCCTAACACCGGGATTTGTGCATGTGTTTTCTTCCCCAAGAAAGCTGTAAACAGCGAAAATTTTGCTCTAAGTTTCCCTGTGTCCTCTCTCCTTTCCCCCTCCCCCGAAACTAAAGTAAAAGGAATGTTAACTGCCAGTTTTTCTGTGACCAGCGGACCTTGTCTATACTTCCAATTCCAATCCCTTGTAAACAACTTTGTAAAGTCCCGTAAGATCCTGTCTCCTTTGCTATGCCACTGCAAGGTGATAAAGTAGATAAAACCTAAGTTGCAATTCCGCTTTTCCCCAAAATCTAGGACATGTCACAAAATACATGTCACAAAATGCCTTTGTTTCTTGCTCTGGTAACATCTTCCTGCTGCACGTATTTTCCGCCTTAAAGAGTTTAAAAGGCAATTGTATAATCTAACTCTGGCTACCCGTTTGGGACCTCTTCCACCCTCTGGAAGCTTTGTACTTTCACTCTGCTCAATAAAGCCTACAGCTTTTTCTCCCTCTGGGTCCGTGTCTCTATCACTTGCCACGGTCAACCACCATACCAATTTTTTGGCGTGGCTAGGCAACAACCTTAGGCATTACAAAATCTTGCACCATCCTGCTCTGTCCTTGCCCCATCTTGTCCCGTCCTGCTCTGGATGTGAGTCTTCCCTTTGTCCAGCTTCTCCACACTGCTTATGCTGCCTGTCCATTAGTCACTTAGTAGCTGTCTTCATTATCAGATGGCTTGTTGTGGTAGCACAGTGGTTGTGTTCAATGAACTCTTATTTTACTTAGTAATGGCCCCAAAATACAAGAACAATGATAGTAACAATTTGGATATGCCAAAGAGAAACCATAAAGTGTTTCCTTTAAGTAAAAAGGAGAAAGTTCTTCGTTTAATAAGGAAAGAAAAAAAAAATCCTATACTGAGGTTGCCAAGATCTATGGTAAGAATCAATCTTCTGTCCGTGAAATTGTGAAGAAGGAAAAAAAAATTTGTAGTAGTTTCGTTGTTGCACTTCAAACTGCAAAAATTACAGCCACTGTGTGTGACAAGTGCTTAGTTAAGATGGAAAAGGCATTACATTTGTGAGTGCAAGACATGAACAGAAATGTGTTTCAATTGATGACAATCAGGTTTGGTACTACCTGTGGTTTTGGGCACCCACTGGGGTTCTTGGAACGTCTCCTCCTATAGGAAAAAACTACTGTACTTGTTGAATGAATTGAATGAATTAAATGAATGCAAAGCTTTCTTCTCTCAATGACTGTCATTCTAGTTTAGTGCCAAATGGCCTATTTACATAGCTGAAGAAGTCTACTAACAGTCTGTCTAAAATGAAATGTCCCCTACCTTTTTCTGGATAATTGGTAGTATGTAGGTGTAATGGTCAGTTTTATGTGTCAATTTAGCTTGGCTACAATCCCCAGTTATCCAAACACTAAGACAGGTACTGCAGTGAATATATTTCATAGATGTGACTAAAGTCCATAATCAGTTGACTTTGTAGGAGAGATTTTCCTATAGATAATTTGGGTGGGCCTGGCTCAATTACTTTAAAGGCCGAAAGAGCAGAGCTGAAGCTTCCCTAAAGAAGAAATTCCACGTGTGGAATGGCCCCTTCAGCCCATGCCCAAGAGTTCCAGGGTGCTCTCCTGATAGCCTGCCCTGTGGATTTCAGATTTGTCTAGCCAACCCCACAATTGCATAAGCCAATTCCTTGCCATGAGTCTGTTACTACATATCTTCTGCTTATCCTGTTTCTTTTATTGAGTCCTGACTGATACAGTAAGTATTGGGTTGGTGGCTGCAGTAATATTTTTTTAAATGATTCTCTTTCCTTTTGTGTTAATCAGCACTCTCCAGAGAAACAGAACCAACAGGATATCTAGATAATAGATAGATAGATAGATAGATAGATAGATAGATAGATAGATAGATAGATAGATAGATAGATAGATAGATGGATGGATGGATGGATGGATGGATGGATGGATGGATGGATGGATGGATGGATGGATGGATGGATGGATAGATAGATAGATAGATAGATAGATAGATAGATAGATAGATAGATAGATAGATGGATAGATAGATAATACATGGATAGAGATGAGGATATGCTGTCTGCAAGCTGGTGAATAAGAAAACTGGTAGTGTAATTCAGTTTGAATTCAAAGGCCTGAGAAGCAGGGGAGCTGTAAGTCTTAGCTGGAGAACTAAGAGCTCTGACGTCTGAGGGCAGGAGGAGATAGATGTCCCAGCTCAAGAAGAGAGAGTTCACTCTTCCTCTGCCTTTTTGTTCTGCTTTTGCCATGATCGGATTGGATGATGCCTTCCCATATTGGTGACAGTAATCTCCTTGACTCAGTCTACTGATTCAAATGTTAATCTCTTCTGGAAATGTCCTCATAGACACTTTCAGAAATAATGTTTTACCAGCTATCTCGGCACTTCTTAGACCAGTCAAGTTGACACATAAAATTAATCATCATACTTTTTTATGTTTAAAGATCTTGGCATGGTGCCTAATAATATAATGAGCATAATATAAATGGTAGCTGTAATTACTATTCTAGTACTCAGAGAGAAAACCATCTAAAACAGATTTTACTCATATTTTAGTGGTCTTTGAAATTCTAATTATTTATGCCAGATAAGCTGCCCACACTTAATTAGAGAATGATTAACTGAGGGATAATTCAGATCACTGCTAGCAATCATCTTCAGTCTGACACAAGTTCAACTTTAGAATAAGTTTATTCCTTGATAAAATATGCTTCA
>NW_012106919.1:4835403-4889617 GCF_000951045.1 Mandrillus leucophaeus | reverse complement strand
GCCTCTTTTACTTCTCTGGGTGACTTTGGTGGTGTCTTCTGTGGCTGTCAACACTCAAATAAGCAATTATGCTATTTGTAGATTTATTGTAGAAATGGTCCCTTTGCAGTTGTAGATATCTACTTCCCCACCCTTTGAATCTGGGCTGGCTTTGTGGTCTTCTCTGGCTAACAGAATGCCACAGAAGTTAGGCCTGAGGCTAAGCCTCAAGAGCCATCACATACCTCTCTCTCTCTTTAAGATCCCTGCTTCCATCATGAGAACGAGCCAGTACTGAGCTGCTAGAGGATGAGAGACCATGTGGAGCAGAGCTGAGTCAGTCTAGTTGGCCCAGCTGAGCTGCAGACATGTGAGAGAGCATAGCTAAAATCAAGAAAGCTACAATTGACCCATACTGAACAGAGACCTGAGCCCTGCTGAACTCAGTCAAGACTGGAACTGTCCAGTCAATTCATAAATGTATAAGTAGTAATAATTGGTTATTGTTTTAAGCCACTGAGTTTTACGGTTATTTGTTAGGTAATGTTATTGTGGCAATTGATAACAATATGTGCTACCAATGTCCATCAAGACTGCTACAGTGCCAATGGCCTTTCAGCTGTTGGTGCTTTTCTGATGTCTATGCTGTGATTGCAACTGAACTGAATCAGATGTGGAAAAAGACAGGGAGGACCTGTAGAAGCCAGTATAGCTGTATCAAGTACCTCTCTTTGAGTTTAGACTTCAAAAGAATAGTACAATGTGCAGCTGAGCTAAATAGGACATGTTGACATGAACCTGTGTCAGGAAAGTTAAAACCTCAAATGTACTGAATTATAAAGAAAAACCATAACAAAATAATTTTTTAAAATACAAGTTCTTATTAAAGCAGGAAAAGAAAAATCTAATATGTCCCCCATTTGGGCCTGACAGTGCAACACTGAGTAATAGAGAAACAGTGGAGCTCCTTGGATCTTGCTTTGTTCCTGCTTTTCTTGTCCAAGAGAATGACGTCCATGCTGAAAATTAACTATCAAGAAAGGATAATGGGAGTCTTTGAGGAATGACAAAATTGTTAGTGAGCACTCATATGTTCTACATTAGAGCTGGCCCGCTGGCCCAGGAAACTGAGAAAAATTGCAAAATGTCAAATGTAAACTTTGAAATATACTTGAGGGTTATTTCTGTGGTCTAAAAAGACTTCCCAGAAATTTATTAATTTTAACAAATAATATTTTATTAAAATGACACATTTAAACATCCCTGCTCCTGCTTATGTCTTTAGGCTCAACTTATAAGCCTTATTCATTTATTTATGCATTGAAAAATATCAGTTGACAGCCTTCGGTCTAGGCACTGGGAACATCAGGAACGAAACAGACAAAATATCTGTGGTTAACCCATACACATATTCATAGTATGAAGCTTCCATACTAATGTACAGAAGATAGAAAATAAGCAAAGTAAACAAACAAAGTGTATGCTATATTAGAAGGTGGAAATTTCTTTTCTTTCTTTCTTTTTTTTTTTGAGACAGAGTTTCATTCTTGTTGCCCAGGCTAGAGTGAAATGGCTCAATCTCAGCTCACTGCAACCTCTGCCTCCCAAGTTCAAGTGATTCTCCTGCCTCAGTCTCCCAAGTAGCTGGGATTACAGGCATGCGCCACCATGTCCGGCTAATTTTTTTGTATTTTTAGTAGAGATGGGGTTTCTCCATCTTGGTCAGGCTGGTCCCAAACTCCCAACCTCAGTTGATCACCCGCCTTGGCCTCTCAAAATACTAGGATTATAGGCGTGAGCCACTGCATCTGTCCTAGAAGGTGGTAATTTCTATAAAGTCAATTAAAATAGGAAAGATGGAATGGGATACATTTTAAAGTAGGGTGGCAGGGGGACCCCACTTCAAATATTTTAAACTGCAGTTATGAGTTTAATATACTTGATTTCTTTTCAAATAAAGTAATTGTATGAAAAATCTTTTCATAAATCTAATAAACTAAAACATGGTTTATTAATAAACTAAAACATATGGTTTCTTAGGGTCTCTCAAATGTTGAAAAACTATATAAACAATACAATTTCAACCCAAATTTACAAGTCTAAATCAATTAGTTACACATTTCAATTTTTTCTATGGCTCTGTTTATTTTGCGTGACATATGAGTTTACTTTCTCTGTGTGATTTCTGCCTCCCCACAAAGGATATTAACTCTGTAAGTCAGTAGTGTAGCTAGAGAAAATATCAGTTTTTCCTACTTAAAAATGTTCTACTTAAAAGAAAAATCTTATTTAAATAGGCTTTAGAAACCTTATCATAAATGTCTACAATATAATATGCTAATGAGGCATAGTATAAAGAATGTGCAAGAGTACTTTTTTCTCCCTATCTAAATCTGAAAATAGCTTTAAAATATTTATTTATTTATTTATTTTTTGTAGAGACAGCGTCTTGCCATTCTTCTCTCAGGCTAGTCTCAAACTCCTGGGCTTATGTGATCCCCCTGCTTCTGCTTCCCAACGTATTGGGATCACAGGCATGAGCCTGGCCATAAAGTAACTTTGGGGACAATTTTCTTTTTTAAAAAAAGGTAGTTAAGATCAGCTTACCTTTTGTGAAACTATTATTTCCCTTTTATAAATTCAGAAAAAATTCTCTTATGTGAATCCAAATAAATTTCCTTTAAATAACTGGATTGGCATAATTTGAAAAAAAATAGACTATGTAGATTTAATTTAATTAAATACTGTACATTAAACTTAATCATCATGTTGACACAGTGAAATATCATTGACTATATTGAATAGTAAAGCTACCCAAATCATAAGCCAAAGCCACATTAATAAAAGCATAGCCCAAAAGAATTTTATTTGAGATTTTGAAAAAATATTTTCTTACTGAGACATGATCAGACTCAAAATAGGCCCAATACTTACAAGATTCTTACACACATATGTTGCATTCTAGGCTTAGTGTTTTCTTTTCTCATCTTATGACTCATCTTCATATATGGTCATATTGGATGGTCAGATATGTGTAAAACACTAAGAAGAAATACTTAAAATGAGAAAAATACAAAGAGTACAAAAACATCACAATGCAATTCACTTGGGTCCTACAAGATTCATGGGTTTATAATGTTTACAACAACAGTATAGCAACAGGGAGGTAAATGAGCACATAAAAATTCCTTCTTAAAATGAAAATTTCCCAGGGAATTGCTTTCACCCCAGGAGGGCTCATTTGCTCAGGTACAGCGGTCGGTAGGAGGGAAGGGTAAGTCTGCAGATGTCATTCAGGAGGGAGAGGCTGAGGCCAGCAGACTCTCATTTTCTCAGTGCAATACAGCACTCACCAATTATCAACAGTGCCAAACCCTGAGACTGGATTCATTCAAATGGACTTGATCCTACTGCACACTACCACATGGGGCTGAAAGACCTTTAATGAAACTGCAAATGGGCTGCTCTGTCACGATCCATCACTGTGAGTGCTAGCATTGGCTTACATGATCAGATTTTAAAAGTGATACTTCTTTTTGTTTAATCAAGATATAAAACCTGCAACAATAGCACTAGGATTCCATGGGACCCCACTTGAGAAACCCTGCTCTAAGAGTTACCATGAAGGTTAAATGGGTTAATGATATATTCAAAGCTCTCAGAAGATTATTTGGGCTGGGTCTAGCAGCTCATGCCTGTAATTCCAGCACTTTGAGGCTGAGGCAGAAGGATAGCTTGAGCCCAGGAGATTGAGATCAACCTGGACAATATAGCTGTCAGGCCTCTGAGCCCAAGTCTGCACATATACATCCAGATGGAGTGAAGCAACTGAAGAATCACAAAAGAAGTGAAAATGGCTGGTTCCTCCCTTAACTGATAACATTTCTCCACTGTGATTCATTCCTGCCCCATCTTAACTGATCGATTAACTTTGTGAAATTCCTTCTCCTGGACAATAAGTCTCAGAAGCTCCCTGACCCAGTACCTTGTGACCCCTGACCCTGCCTGCAAGAGAAAAACCCCCTTTGACTGTAATTTTCCACTCCCCACCAAATCCTATAAAACTGCCCCACCCCTATCTCCCTTGCTGACTCTCTTTCTGGACTCAGCCCACGTGCACCCAGGTGATTAAAAAGCTTTATTGCTCACGCAAACCTTGTTTGGCGGTCTCTTCACATGGACACATGTGACATTTGGTGGTGAAGACCCAGGACAGGGGGACTTCTTCAGGAAACTGGTCCCCTGTCCTCGCCATCACTCTGTGAGGAGATTCCCCTATGACCTCGGGTCCTCAGACCAGCCCAAGGAACATCTCACCAATTTCAAATCAGGTAGGCAGTCTTTTCACTCTCTTCTCTAGCCTCTCTCGCCACCCTCCAATCTCTCTGTTCTTCCAATTCCAGTTCTTTTTCCTCTCTAGTAGAGACAAAGGAGACACATTTTATCAATGGACCCAAAACTCCGGCGCTGGTCTTGGACTCGGGAAGAGTCTTCCCTTAGTGTTTAATCACTGTGGGGATGCCTGCCTGATTATTCACTCACATTTCATTGGTGTCTGATCACTGCGGGGACACCTGCATTGGTCATTTACCCACATTCCCTTAGTGGCAAGTCAATTGTGGGAATGCCTGCTTTGGCTGCTCACCCACATTACAGCCCAGGGCTACTCACCCCCTCCCCCAACTTGTCCATGTCTCCACCTTTCTATGGGCAACCTTCTGCCTTCCATTCCCCCTTCTCCCTTAGCCTGTGTTCTGAAGAACTTAAAACCTCTTCAACTTATGCCTGACCAAAAAATCTAAATGCCTTATTTTCTTCTGCAATACCGCTTGGCCCCAATACAAACTTGACAATGGTTCTAAATGGCCGGAAAATGGCACTTTCAATATCTCTATCCTACAAGACCTAGATAATTTTTGTCGAAAATTGGGCAAATGGTCTGAGGTGCCTTACATCCAGGCCTTTTTTACACTTCGTTCCCTCCCTAGTCTCTGCTCCCATTGTGACTCGTCCCAGATTTTCCTTCTTTCTCTCCTGTCCCCTCCTTTGGTCTCCACTCCAAGCTCAGAGTCCTCTGAATCCTCCTTTTACACTGACCCCTCTGATCTCTCCCTTCTCCCCTGGCCGCCCCTCGCCAGGTCCCAATTCTTCCACAGCCTCCGTTCCCCAACCCTATAACGCTTCCATTACCTCCCCTCCTCACACCCAGTCTGGCTTACAGTTTGATTCTGTAACTAGCCCTCCTCCACCTGCCCAACAATTTCCTCTTAGAGAGGTGGCTGGAGCTGAAGGCATAGTCAGGGTGCATGTGCCTTTGTCTCTGTCGGACCTCTCCCAGACCAGTCAGTGTTTAGGATCTTTCTCATCAGACCCCACTAAATATATATAGGAATTCCAATATCTAACTCTGTCATACAATTTAACCTGGAGTGACTTAAATGCCATCCTAACTTCTACCCTCTCCCCAGATGAACAGGAAAGAGTTTTTTCTCTAGCCCAATCTCACTCTTATAACTGCTGGCTTCATGAGCCAGACCTCTAAGAAGGCATTAGAGTGGTTCCCCAAGAGGATCCCCAATGGAACTATCAGGCAGTTTCCCCAGGTATGGCTAGGTGAGATTACATGATTTCCTGCCTAGTTGAAGGGCTTAAAAAGGCAGCTTACAAAGCTGTTAATGTGACAAACTTAAAGAAACCACCCAAGGTAAAGACGAAAACCCAGTTCAGTTCATGGCTCATTTGGCAGCAACCCTGAGATGCTTTACAGCCCTAGACCCTGAAGGGTCAGAAGACTGTCTCATTCTAAATATGCATTTTATCAGCCAGTCAGCTCCTGACATTAGAAAAAAGCTTCAAAAATTGGCATCCGGCCCTCAAACCACACAACATGAATTAATCAATCTCGCCTTCAAGGTGTACAATAATAGAGAGGAGGCAGCCAAATGACAATGCATCTCTGAGTTACAGCTACTTGCCTCTGCAGTAAGACAACCCTCAACCACGTCTTCAGCATACAAAAACTTTCAGCACATCCAAGCCACAGCTCCCAGGGGCTCCTTCAAAACCTCCTCATGGACCTTGCTTCAAATGCCAAAAGCCTGACCACTGGGCCTCGGAATGCCCACAGCCTGGGATTCCTCCTAGACTGTGCCCTGTCTGTGTAGGCCCCCACTGGATGTCGGACTGTCTGACTCACATTGCCACCACTCCTAAAGCTCCTGGAGCTCAAACCCAGTGTTCCTTGGCTGACTCCTTCTCAGATATCCTTGGCTTAGCAGCTGAAGACTGATGCTGCCTGATCGCCTCAGAAGCTCCCTGGGCCACCATGGACACCAAGTTTTGGGTAACTCTTACAGTGGAGGGTAAGTCCATCCCCTTCTTAACCTATATGGAGGCTACCCACTCCACATTACCTTCTTTTCAAGGACCTGTTTCCCTTGCCTACATAACTGTTGTGGGTATTGTTGGCCAAACTTCTAAACCTCTTAAAACTCTCCAACTCTGGTGTCAATGTGGACAACATCCTTTTATGCACTCTTTTTTAGTTATCCCCACCTGCCTAGTTCCCTTATTAGACCAAGACATTTTAACCAAGTTATCTGCTTCCCTGACTATTCCTGGACTGTAGCCACATCTCATTGCCACCCTTTTCCCCAGTTAAAAGCCTCCTTCACATCTTCCCCTTGTACCTCCCCACCTTAATCCATGAGTATGGGACAGCCCTACTCCCTCCTTGGCGACTGATCATGCACCCCTTATCATCCTATTAAAACCTAATCACGCTTATCCTGCTCAACCCCAATATCCCATTCCACAGCAGGCTTTAAAAGAAATAAAGCCTGTTATCATTTGCCTGTTATAGCATGGTCTTTTAAAGCCTATTTAAATTACCCCTTTGTTACCTTACAATTCGCCCATTTTACCTGTCCAAAAACTGGACAAGTCTTACAGGTTAGTTCAGGATCTGCACCTTATCAACCAAATTGTCTTGCCTATCCACCCCGTGGTGCCAAACCCATATACTCTCCTATCCTCAATACCTCCCTCCACAACCCCTCCACATCCCATTATTCTGTTCTGGATCTCAAACATGCTTTCTTTACTATTCCTTTGCACCCTTCATCCCAGCCTCTCTTTGCTTTCACTTGGACTGACCCTGACACCCATCAGTCCCAGCAGCTTATCTGGGCTGTACCGCCACAAGGCTTTAGGAACAGCCCCCATTACTTCAGTCAAGCCCTGTCTCATGATTTACTTTCTTTCCATCCATCTGTTTCTCACCTTATTCAATATTTTGATAACCTTCTAGTTTATAGCCTCTCCTACAAATCTTCCCAATAGGACATGCTCCTCCTCCTCCAACATCTGTTCTCAAAAGGACATCATACATCCCCCTCCAAAGCCCAAATTTCTTCCTCATCTGTTACCTATCTCAACATAATTCTTCATAAAAACGCACATGCTCTCCCTGCTGATCATATCTGGCTAATCTCCCAAACCCCAGTCCCTTCTACAAAACAACTCCTTTCCTTCCTGTGCATGGTTGGATACTTCCACCTTTGGATACCTGGTTTTGCCATCCTAAATAAACTATTATATAAACTCACAAAAGGAAACCTATCTGACCCCATAGATCCTAAATCCTTTTCCCACTCCTTTTTCCATTCCTTGAAGATAGCTCTAGAGACTGCTCCCAGACTAGCTCTCCCTGACTCATCCCAACCCTCTTCATTACACACAGATGAGGTATAGGGCTGTGTAGTCAGAATTTTTACACAAGGACTGGGACTGTGCCCTACAGCCTTTTTGTCCAAACAACTTGACCTTACTGTTTTAGGATGGCCATCATGCCTCTGTGCAGCAGTTGCTGCCACCCTAATACTTTTAGGGACCCTCAAAATCACAAACTATGCTCAACTCACTCTCTACAGTTCTCATAACTTCCAAAATCTATTTTCTTCCTCACACCTGACATATATACTTTCTCCTCCCTGGCTCCTTCAGCTGTAATCACTCTTTGTTGAGTCTCCCACAATTACCATTGTCCCTGGCCTAGACTTCAATCCAGTCTCCCACATTATTCCTGATACCACACCTGACCCCCATGACTGTATCTCTCTGATCCACCTGACATTCACTCCATTTCCCCATATTTCTTTCTTTGCTATTCCTCACCCTGATCACACCTGGTTTATTGATGGCAGTTTCACCAGGCCTAATTGCCACTCACCAGTAAAGGCAGGCTATGCTATAGTATCTTCCATATCTATCATTGAGGCTACCACTCTGTCCCCCTTCACTACCTCTCAGCAAGCCAAACTCATTGCCTTAATGTGGGCCCTCACTCTTGCAAAGGGACTGCCATCAATATTTATACCAACTGTAAATATGCCTTCCATATCCTGCACCACCATGCTGTTATATGGGCTGAAAGAGGTTTCCTCACTATTCAAGGGTCCTCCATCATTAATGTCTCTTTAATAAAAACTCTTCTCAAGGCTTCTTTACTTCCAAAAGAAGCTGGAGTCATTCACTGCAAGGGCCATCAAAAGGCATCGGATCCCATTGCTCAGGGCAGTGCTTATGCTGATAATGTAGCTACAAAAGCAGCTAGCGTTCCAATTTCTGTCCCTCACGGCCAGTTTTTCTCCTTCTCATGGGTCACTCCCTCCTACTCTCCCATTGAAATTTCCACCTATCAATCTCTTCCCACACAAAGCAAATGGTTCTTGGACCAAGGAAAATATCTCCTTCCAGCCTCACAGGCCTGTTCTATTCTGTCATCATTTCATAACCTCTTCCATGTAGGTTACAAGCTGCTAGCCCGCCTCTTAGAACCTCTCATTTCCTTTCCATTATGGAAATCTATCCTTAAGGAAATCACTTCTCAGTGTTCCATCTGCTATTCTACTACTCCTCAGGAATTATTCAGGCCCCCTCCCTTCCCTACACATCAAGCTTGGGGATTCGCCTCTGCCCAGGACTGGCAAATTGACTACTTATATGCCCCGAGTCAGGAAACTAAAATACTTCTTGGTTTGGGAAGACACTTTCACTAGATACATAGAGGCCTTTCCCACAGGGTCTGAGAAGGCCACTGTGGCCATTTCTTCCCTTCTGTCAGACATAATTCACTTTCTTCCTCAGCCCTAACCTCGTACCAGACACCAGCCCTCTAGGCAACTATCTTCCAGACCTCCAGCAGGCTAGACAGGAAATTTTCCAGGCTGCTAATCTTCTCTTGCCTTCTCCAGATTCCCAGCCATATAAAGACACCCTAGCTTGATGATCTGTTCTTATTAAGAACCTGACCCTCAAACTCTACAACCTCAATGGACCAGACCCTAGTTACTCATCTATAGTACCCCAACTGCTGTCTGCCTGCAGGACCCTCCCCATTGGGTTCACCATTCCAGAATATTTCTGTGTCCATCAGACAGGCAGCCTGATCTCGCCTCTTCCTCCTGGAATTCGCAAGTACTCTCCCCTACTTCCCTTAAACTCACTTGCATTTCTGAAAAGCAGTAATAATCCTTATGAGCCTAATACATCCCTTCATTCTATTAGTTCTATTCGTCCTTGCCCTACTTTTTGCAACAGGGCTTTACGTAGTCACCCTACTATTTGGACTGCACTGCAAAAACTTGTCATCCCTACTATCTTCTGTCTAGTCATACTCCTATTCACCATCCTCAACTACTTGTAAATGCCCTGCCCTTGTTTATACTGCCAGTTTACCCTTTTCCTCAAAATCATCATAACTGATATCTCCTGGTTTTACCTCAAACCACCACCCTTAAGTCTCTCTTAAAGTGGATAGAAGATCTTCAGTGGCAAGGTACACTCCAATACTTTCACCCTGATAAACTCCTATTCTTTACTTTTATACTCACTCTTGTTCTTGTTTCTGCTCTTATGATACCCTGTACCTCTCCCCAGCTATCTCCACCACACTATCAATCTCACTCACTCTCTCTTAGCCATTTCTAATCCTTCTTTAACAAACAATTGCTGGCTTTGCATTTCTTTCCTCCAAAATTGCCGAGGCCTCAACTTACTCACTGCTAAAAAATGGGGATCCTGTATATTTTTAAATTAAGAGTGTTGTTTTCACATAATCAATCTGGTCTGGTGTATGACAACATAAAAAAATTCAAGGACAGAGCCCAAAAGCTCACCAACCAAGCAAATAATCATACTGAACCCCCTTGGGCACTCTCTAATTAGATGTCCTGAGTCCTCCCAATTCTTAGTCCTTTAATACCTGTTTTTCTCCTTCTCTTATTTGAACCTTGTGTCTTCCATTTAGTTTCTCAATTCCTACAAAACTGCATCCAGGCCATCACCAATCATTCTATATGACAAATGCTCCTTCTAACAACCCCACAATATCACCCCTTATCACAAAATCTTCCTCCAGCTTAATCTCTTCCACTCTAGCTTCCCAAGCCACCCCTAATCCTGCTCAAAGCAGCCCTAAGAAACATCACCCATTATCTCTCCATACCAACTCCCAAAACTTTTGCTGCCCCAACACTTCACCACTATCTTGTTTTTTCTTATTAATAAAAAAAGACAGAAATGTCAGGCCTCTGAGCCCAAGTCTGCACTTATATATCCAGATGCGTGAAGCAACTGAAGAATCACAAAAGAAGTGAAAATGATTGGTCCCTGCCTTAACTGCTGACATTTCTCCATTGTGATTCATTCCTGCCCCACCTTAACTGATTGATTAACTTTGTGAAATTCCTTCTTCTGGACAATAAGTCTCAGAAGCTCCCCCATCCAGTACCTTGTGACCCATGACCCTGCCTGCAAGAGAAAAACCCCCTTTGACTGTAATTTTCCACTCCCCACCAAATCCTATAAAACTGCCCCACCCCTGTCTCCCTTGCTGACTTTCTTTTTGGACTCAGCCCACGTGCACCCAGGTGATTAAAAAGCTTTATTGCTCACACAAAGCCTGTTTGGTGGTCTCTTCACATGGATGTGTGTGACAATAGCAAGAATCCATCCTTAAAAAAAAAAAAAAAATTTCTAGGTGTGGTGATGGCACACACCCATAATCCCAGCTACTTGGGAGTCTGAGGTGGGAAGATCACTTCAACCCAAGAGTTGAGGTTGCAGTGAGCTATGATCATGCAACTGCACTCCAGCTTGGCTGACAGAGCAAGATCCTGTCTCAAAAAAGAAAAAAAAAAGTATTTTGTGCAGAGTGGTAGCTATTACTATACCAGGAACAAAGGAATTTAAAATGGAAATGAGATTAGCATTAGTACCAAAAATTATAATATAGCAAAGTCATTGTTTTAATCAAGGCACATACAAAGCTCTCTGGACACACTGAGAAGCAGTGCCTAAGTACTCTAGGTAGTTAGCTTTATTGGGTAGATGGCATTTGGCTTAAATGTAAAGAATGATGAGGCCCTTTCCAGGCAGACATTGGAGAGAGAGGATGCTCTAGACAGAGAAATTGTTCTGGTGAGTAGTTTCATTATACATACAACAGATGACCATTAGCAAGGGAAAAATAAGAAAATGTATATGTTGTGTTTCTATTTAGTTTTCAGTTGACACAGGTAATTATTTCCACATACATTTTTGCCTTGATCAGAATTGTTGAAGTTTAAAAATATTTGCTAAGTCTTACTCCCTGATGTAAACTAGACAATTTGTAAAATCCAAACAAATTTTAGTTTACTAATGGCCACCTTCAGAGCAAAAGTATGTACTTAGTAACATTCGATTGGGGAAAAGACAAACAGAAACACCATAAAGTGGCACTTAAATTGGCATTTAATAATTTGCAGGGAACATGCAAACTGTATGGAAGTGATGCATTCTAATAATGTTTCAGGAAATTCATTACTGTATTACAATGTTCCTACTGAATTTTCAAAAACACTTTATAGTGAACAGACTTGATGCTATTTCAAGCACAACTTGTTGGGATTTGAAAGCAAATCTTCGTTCTTGAGAAGAATGAGAGAGATTTAAGGAGGTGTGGAAAGAATGTTGAACTGAATCCAAACTCTCTTTGTAAATGTATTTTGAAAGAAATAATTCAGCATTGTTTTAAAAATCACAGTTTCTAAAATGGGGAATAAGAATTGGCAAGTCTCAGTCTCATAAGATGCAGACTTGGCCAAAATAGTCTTTCCCTCTTTGAGGGTTTGGTTTTTTTTTTTTAAAGAAACATTTTAAGTGAAAACTCTGCTGCTGGCTTTAGCTTCTGAGTTCTTTGGGTAGAGTCCTTACTCTGGTTGAAGAACAAGAAAAGATTCACAGTGGAATTCACATCACAGAAGGTGGCCCCCCAGGATGTGAGCTGAAACCAGAGTGTCCTCCTTCACTGCCATCTTCTCACCACCTGCTGTGGTAACACCCAGCCCTACATCCATAGCACCATGACGACCCTCATCCGAGACCAGAGACAGCACAGTCTCAGCAAGTCAAATTTCTCGTGCCATCCAAAGGACATCAGTGACATGAGGACAGGAGGAAGGGCTAGTGATGTTTGAGGATAGTAATTATTTGACTTCCCACAGATTATTTTGTCCAAAACTCTAAGAATCCCATTGCAAAAAAAATTACTGCACCAGGAAGAGTAGATAGAGGAAGAAAAGAGAATAAGTGTTGAGTGAGAAAGGACATGCCATGGAAGAGAAGGGAGCAGAGGCAAGAAGAGGGCTGAGGGGAAAGGGGAAAAAGGGACTGGGAATTCCGCTGGGTCAGAGGACCTTGTCAAGACCACCATTTGTTCGAAGCACGCTCTGCCCCTAGATGGTGCTGTGTAGTTAGCAAGTTCAGGAAATAACCTCACTTAGCACAGAATCCCAACTTTCCCTGTGGTGCCTTTATGTATCAGGGCTTGTTTGCATCAGTTCCTCACACAGCCCCAAATTAACTTGTGCATACTCCTGGCTGCTGTCCTGTGTCCTTTTTCTTCCCCTCCATTCTCCATGCTCTTTTTCATCTGCTGCGTGCTGTGCTAGGTGCTCCTTGTATCTTACCTCCTGCATGCTCATGAGAAACCTGTAGGATAGGCAGCCTTATCTACTTCAAAGATGAAAATAATGAGACCCAGATATATAGCGTGAGAAGCCCCAGCTCTCTGAATCTTAAATTCAACAGCTAGAGCCAAGGTTTGAATCTTGATAAGTGGGACTTGCAAAGTCCATAAGCCTGAGAGTGGGAAATCTGGTGCCTAACCCCCGTGGCCATCCCTGTGTGTCTCTGAGCCTGGTTGCTGTCATCTTTACTGGGCTCTAGCCAATGACCAGCCTGTCGACCTTCTGACCCCTCAGTCAATCAACAGTCTTGATTCATTGTGTGAAGACCACTTTGTGTACAGAGCCTTGCTTGAGCCCTGTGGCAGTGAAAGTCACAGGTGGCCTTCCCGGAGGGAGATAGGCTGCTGTGAGTTATTACTCCCCCAGGAGGAACCCAAGGTGAGTGTTTGACTCACTGGTCATCACAGTGACACAGCTGGGTGTGAGTAACCGGAGACCGGGAGGGAGGGGAGAAGGGAAAAAAGGAAGAACCAAAATAACCAAAATCATCATGACTGTCTTCTGTTCTGACCATGAAGGTATTTTATTTTCCATGTAAAGTTACACCTCTCAGACCATGTGGAAGCAACAGGCTAAGAATCCAAAAAATAAATCCTGTTCTCAAATAATTAGTAATCAGTAACTAAATTGTACAATACTTAAAATAAAAATTACCAGTCAATGTTATTTAGCTGGTAATAATAATCTTTGAAAAATAAAACATGACGTTTTGATTCCATGTTCTAATTTATTTTAAATGGAGAGAAACTGAAAAGAGGGTGAGATAAGGAGGACACAGAAGCAGAGGAATGACAGAGGAGAAGGAAAACAAAAAAGAACAAAAACAGGTTCCCTGCACCACCTGGGCACCTGTGTCTTTCCTCATGACCCTGTGGCCTTTATTCTTGCTTATTTTCCCCTGTGCCTCCCTGACTCTTCTCTCTATACATATATTTGAAAATAAATACAGAAATAAAATAGAATTCAAAGATGATTCCCTTCCCCTCCCACAGCATATTTCCAGCAATTTAATGACATAGTAATTTTCACTGCATTGAGAAAAAAAAAGGATTGATCCATCAATTATCAATTCAGGCAACAAAATAAAATTGAGATAATTGTGGTCTGGATTAACCACTTTAAAAAAATTACAAAGCTGTCAAGTGAGCTTTGTGTAGTTGAGTAGATACAGAAAAGAGGAAAGAGTGTTGTGAAGCTGATAGTAGTGATAACAAGAAGATGCCTTTTTAAAAAAAAGTCTTAATGTACCTGGCACTGCGTTTGGCAACTGGCAAGAATTAAGGGAAAAAGCAGAAAAGGATAATATATTATGAATATGTTTTCTTACCTGTAAGTCCTTCAGGACTCATCAAAACAAAGGACAACCTCATCTTCCATGAGAACAAGAAGAACCGCTTCTGTTACATCTGGTAAGTTCATCTGTTCTGGGAGTAGGTACAGCGAAGTGTTCAGAGAAATAACCTTCTCTAGGCCTTTCTGTAAACTGGATTTTATTAATGGTCTTGACTTCATAAAGTAGAGCAGTGTGAGAGGCAGGCATCCAAGTGAGTTAGTATCTGACTGTCAGGACATGCATAGGCAAAAATCCTTGAGTCAAGCAGCTGTGACCCATGAATAGGAGGCCCTCAAAATCCATTTGGTTAGAATGTTAAGACCAAGCAAGAAAACAGTTAACTTTACATGTCAGTGCTATTGCAACCTCAATGAGATTTTATCTGTGGAGTGAATGATTAGGGGAGACCAAATTTATTGTCATTCAGAGGAAGTATTTATAAACTTGGCAGAGCCACATGTGAGAGTAGAACAAAGGCTGCCAAAGAGGTTCATAAATTGAGATGAATGATCTGCAAGTATTTTCCATTGCCTACATATGGTTATATATACACTGTGCGGCTCAAGCTCAGGATTGAATTGCCTCGCACAAATGCTGATGCTGTCTTCTTTGTGGATATGGGATGGGGTGGGGAGCTTGAATCAGTGTCAGAGTTAGAACTGGGATGGAGAAGAAAGGGTGCTTTGAGGAAGAAGCTGCATAGTTGGGGAGGAATGGAAAAAAGTAGAAGACTGCAATGAGGAGAGGTTGCTGTGGGGGCAGAAGATCCTTCATGGTAAGTTGCATGAAGGGGAAGAAAAGCCACAAGGGTTAGATTAGAGGTCAAGATGCAAGAGGAGATAGAATTGATGTGAGGAATGACACCAAGGAAATAAGAAGAGCAAAAGAAAAGGGAAAGGATTTAGTAGAGTGAAGAATACTCTTCGCCAGTAAGGTAAGTGGGCCAAACCTGGCCCACAGCCTGATTTTGCTAATAAAGTTTTATTGGAACAGTGATGCTCATTTGTTTAGTAATTGTTTATGGTTGTTTTCATGCAGCAGTGGCAGAGTTGTGCTAATTATAACAGAGACCATATCTCACAAAGCCTAAAATATTTACTATCTGGCCCTTTATGAGAAAACTTTGCTGAGCCCTGGTCTTGATTATGGAATGTACACTCCTCTCTGCCACTCAAATGCTACTGCTGTCTGCCAGGGTTTATTTGTATTAATGGCAAAGCCTGATTCTACTCTACATGGCATCTATTTGTATTTATTTTGTATAGGCTTTAAAGCTTCACCAGGTTACTCTTGGGAAAATGAAGTTACAAGGTATGCTATTGTTTTAGTACATTCTCGTGTTGCTATGAAGAAATACCTGAGATTGGGTAATTTATAAAGGAAAGAGGTTTAATTGACTCACAGTTCCATATGGCTGAGGAAGCCTCGGAAAACTTACAATCATGGTGGAAGGCACCTTTCCACAGGGCGGCAGGGGAGGGAATGTGTGTCCAAAGAAGGGGGAAACACCTTATAAAACAATCAGATCTCATGAGAACTAACTACCACAAGAGTAGGATGAGGGAAACTGCCCCCATGATTCAATTATCTCCACCTGATGCCTCCCACAACACGTGGTGATTTTGGAAACTACAAAATGATTTGGGTGGGGAAACATCCAAACCATATCATTCCACCCCTGGCCCCTCCTAAATCTCATGTCATCACAACTCAAAACATAATCATGCCCTTCTAACAGTCCCCCAAAATCTTAACTCATTCCAGCATTAACTGAAAAGTCCAAGTTCAAAGTCTCATCTGAGACAAGGCAAGTCCCTTCAACCTACGAGCCTGTAAAA
Organism: Mandrillus leucophaeus; assembly: GCF_000951045.1. NCBI lineage: Eukaryota > Metazoa > Chordata > Mammalia > Primates > Cercopithecidae > Mandrillus > Mandrillus leucophaeus. The sequence goes on along the minus strand of NW_012106919.1, from coordinate 4,873,394 downwards.
TCAAAAACAAGTTAGTTACTTCCTAGATACAATGGGGGTACAGGCATTGGGTAAATACACCCATTCCAAAGGGGAGAAATTGGCCAAAACAAAGGGGCCACAGGTCCCAACCTTAGGGAGCTCTGCCATTGTGGCTTTGCAGGGTACAGTCCCCTGCCTGGCTGCTTTCACAGGCTGGCATTGAATGTCTGCGGCTTTTCTAGGCACATGATGCAAGCTATCAGTGGATCTACAATTCTGGGGTCTGGAGGATGGTGGCCCTCTTCTTACAGCTCCACTAGGCAGTGCCCCAGTGGGGACTTTGTGTGGGGGCTCCAGTCCTACATTTCCCTTCCACACTGCCCTAGCAGAAGTTCTCCATGAGGACTCCACCCATGCAACAAACTTCTGCCTGGACATCTAGGCCTCTCCATACATCCTCTGAAATCTAGGCGGAGGTTCCCAAACCTCAATTCTTGATTTCTGCGCACCTGCAGGCCCAACAGCACATTGAAGCTGCCAAGGCTTGGGGCTTGCACCATCTGAAGCAATGGCTTGAGCTGTATGTTGGCCCTTTTTTAGCCATGGCTGGAGTGGCTGGGATGCAGGGCACCAAGTCTCAACACTGCACACAGCAGGGGGTCCTGGACTCGGCCCAGGAAACCATTTTTCCTTCCTAGGCCTTGGGGCCCGTAATGGGGGAGGCTGTCATAAAAGTCTCTGAAATGCCTTGGAGACATTTTCCCCATTGTCTTAGTGATTAACATCTGGTTCCTCATCACTTACGCAAATTTCTGCAGCCAGCTTGAATTTCTCCCAGAAAATGGGTTTTTCTCTTCTATCACATTGTCAGGCTGCAAATTTTCCAAATTTTTATGCTTTGCTTCCTCTTGAATGCTTTGCCACTTAGAAATTTTTTTCACCAGACGCCCTAAATCATCTATCTCAAGTTCAAAGTCCTGCACATCTCTGGGGAAGGGGCAAAATGCCACCAGTCTCTTTGCATAGCAAGAGTGACCTTTAATCCAGTTCCCAACAAGTTCCTCATCTCCATCTGAGACCGCTTCAGCGTGGAATTCATTGTCCATATCACTATCAACATTTTGGTCAAAGGCATTCAACAAGTCTCTAGGAAGTTCCAAACTTTCCCACATCTTTCTATCTTCTTCTGAGCCCTCCGAACTGTTCCAACTTCTGCCTGTTACCCAGTTCTAAAGTTGCTTCCATATTTTCAGGTATCTTTACAGCTGTACCCCACTACCCAGTAGTAATTTACTGTATTAGTCTGTTCTCATGCTGCTATGAAGAAATACCTGAGACTGGGTAATTTATAAAGGAAGGAGGCTTAATTGGCTTACAGTTCTGCATGACTGAGGAGGCCTCAGGAAACTTACAATCATAGCAGAAGGCACCACTTCACAGGGTAGCAGGGGAGAGAATGAGTGTCTGGCGAAGGGGGAAGCCCCCTATAAAACCATCAGATCTTGTGAGAACTAAGTGACTATCATAGAAACAGGGTGGGGGAAACTGCCCCCATGATTCAATTAACTTCAGCTGATCCCTCTCACGACACATGGGGATTATGGGAACTTCAATTCAAGATGAGATTTGGGTGGGGACATGGTGAAACCATATCAGCCATAAATGACAGAAGCCGCACACACACAGGGAGAATGCCATGTGGGGACTGGTGATGCTTTTAGAAGGCAAGGAACACCGAAGGTTAACAGCAAACCATCAAAAGCTAAGGGAAAGGCATGGAACAGGTTCTTTGTCTCAGAGACCTCAGAAGGAACCAACCCTGACACCACCTTGGTCTCATACTTCCGGCCTTCAGACTTTGAGGCAATACATCTCTGTTGTTTAAGCCACTCCGTTTCTGATACTTTGTTACAGCAGCCCCAGGAAACTAACAAACACAGACACACAGTCCCAGGTAGAGTTTCTTTGCTGGCACTGACCATCTCACAATGGACCACCTTCTTTCCCATGTGGACACTTACATCCTTGATGTGTTCTTCATCCCAGACATCATGAGCTCACAGGTGTCTACAGAGCTTTGCCTTCTTCCTCTCAGAAAACCTCAACTTGACTGGCAAGCCTTCTAGTGCCTGGTCTTCAGCTCTGGGATTGCCTGTTTCCAACAGTTCTTCCTTCCACCAAACCCCAGAACAGTCACAAGCTTCCTTTTCTATGCCATCAAGCAGAACGAACAAACCATAAATGCTTTATCATCTTTCTACAAACTAATCTTTAGTTATTAGCCTACTCTGCAAATGCCCTATTGTACAGAGGCATGGTTGCCAACATGAGGGTCCTGGGTCCCCAGTGGGCTGGGAATTATAGCCACTGACCTACAAAACTGTATGTGCATCAAACTTTGTTTGACTTAGTGCATTTTTAAAAAGTCCTGTATTTCTACTACCATCAGATCATGATTTTTATCCTCAAATATTACAAATTCAAGTAATAGTTTACATATTGGTTTATGTAGCTGTTTGACATTTAAAAAGGAGGTCCTTATATGTAAGTTAAGCCTGTATTTTAATAAATTTTCCCCTTTAAAATTATTGATCCTCCCATATTTGTGGGATGAACATTCTAAACATGTATAGGGTGTACTCTACTGGGTCCTAGGACAAGAAACGAACAGACACACCCTGTGTTCTCAGTAGCTCTCAGTCTACTGGGAAAGGCAGAGAAGAAAAGCAAGGATGAACTACAGAGAAGCCAGTACCATAGTAGAAGCATGTGGGTGGGAGAACAGAGGTGGATGCTCAGCACAAAATGGTGATGTGAGTAAAAAGAGTTGGAACAAGTTCTTAGAGTCATGTATGTTTGAGTTGTGAATGAGAGCTAGTCTGGTAGTAGAGCAAAGTCTTTCCAGAAAGAAGAGTTCACATTTTGTGAACACCTGCTATATTCTGGAATCATGCCAAATGTATTCTGTACATTTGTGCCTTCACTGTGACCTTCTAAGACAGGTACTTTACCTTCTCAGACAAGTTATTTACAATTTTTAGTGTGCTAAAATATGCATAGCATAACATTTACAATTTTAATCACTTTTAAGTGTATGGTTCAGTGGCATTAAGTATATTGCCATTGTTGTACAAATAGTTCTACCATCTACCTCCAGAACTTTTTCATCTCCCCAACTGAAACAATGTTCCCATCAAACAATAACTCTGCATTCCTCGCTTCCCCCAGCCCTGACAACAACTTTCCTACTTTTGGTCTTTATGAATTTTACTACTCTAGGTGCTTTATTTACATGGAATCACATAATAGTTGCCCTTTTGTGACTGGCTTATTTAACTTTGCATAATATCTTCAAGGTTTATCTATGTTCTGGCATATGTTATAATTTCATTTATTTTTTTAAGGCAACTTGTGCTTGAATCATCCTGAAACCACCCACCCCCACCTGTCCCTGGCCCATGAAAAAATTGTCTTCCATTAGACCTGTCCCTGGTGCCTAAAAGGTTGGGGACCACTGCACTAATCCATCCATTGATGATCATTTGGTTGCTTCTACCTTTTGGCTATCATGAGTAATGCTTCTCTAAACATGAATGTACAAATATCCTTTCAAGTCTCTACTTTCCGTTCTTTTTTTGTTTATATCCAGAAGTGAAATTATTGGATCATATAATAATTCTGAGATTACTTAGGAAAATCTGAGCACAGCTTTTTAATTCTTTGAGGAACCGCCATATTGTTTTTTACAGTAGCTTGCCGTGTACATTCATACCAGCAACACACAAAATTTTCCATTTCTCCACATTATCGCAAACATCTGTTCTTTTCTTTTTTTTAAATAACAGCCATCCTAATGTGTGTGAAGAGGTATCTCATCCTAATGTGTGTGAGATAGGTACTGTTATCTGCACTTTTTTCAGATGAGGAAACAAAAGTTTGGAAACTTGCCAAAAATTCTATGGCCAACTAAAGGCAGAATCAGGATTTAAACCAGAGCCCATCCTATCCAGCGCTGTGTTCTGAAGCACTACTGAGGCTGCCCATTAAGGAACTTGGGGAAAGTAGAGGGATGGATAGGCAGGGCTGTGAATAAAGATGGGGCTGTAAGAGTATGCAGAGGCCAAATCATAAAGACCTTTGTGTTTTTTTTCCTAGAGAAAGTTTCAGTTCTTATAAATAGCTTGCAAGCATAAAATGTATATAGTAATTATATTAATCCAAGGATAAAGAAAAGGAAACATGAGATGAGTCCCTAAAAACTCCATTTCTCAGAAATGTAATCAGAATAGCTGTAGGTTAAGGTCTAATGTAAGAAATAACTTATTTTTCCATCAAAGCACAACTGAAAATAACCAAGAATAATATGATGTTGGCTTCACATTTTTCCGTTTGTATTGAGCAAGGATATTTTGGGGCATCTTATGGAAAATATAACTTCAAGGGTTAAGAGAGCATTCATCAGGCATCTCAGCAAATTGTGAGCCAACATATGAGGAATCTGTGCATGTGCAAGGCTAAGTCTCCAGCACACAGTCCTGGCTGAGTGACCCAGAGGAAGGAAAGACCACACTGTGCAGTCTTGGGGTTCACACTGTCCAGGCATGTCCAGACAGTGAGCATTGAGGGGTGAGGGAGGAAAAAGGGATCTCTACTTTTCAGGGGCTGAGGCAGAATCTTAGAGGATGGAACACATGGAAAGAAGATGCTGAGGTCCTGGAGCCCAAGGACAAGGAGGCTTCAACAGAGAGGGGCTGCTCCTGAGAACAGCAAGGGTGTGTGCTCTTACACTGATCTCCAGCTGGCCACCCCCTCCTGTCTCTGCCCAATGCCCCAGGGACTTTACCAGAGCCTGGAGGAGTGACCATGAGGAGGTTGTGCTTTATGGCCTAGTAATGGAGGGTAACCAGGCTGGGCAGAGATCTGTTCACAAGTATAGCCCAGCAGTGGTGGTCAGAGACATACCAACAATAACATGGGAGACCATGGATGGTCAAGCTAAGCAGTACCGAGGCCTGCCGTGCCCCAGGTGCTGATACACTAGTCCAGAAGGAGCAGTGGACATCACTGCCTATGAAAACCTGGGTTAAAAGTGGTACCTCTTCCCCACCAGGGACACAGCTGCTTTGGGTTTAGGGCCCTTACAGAGCTTGCCCTATATGTCTCTCCCTTTGGCCGGCTCTCATTTGTATTCTTTTCCTACAATAAAACTGTAACTGTAAGTAGAACTCTTGAGTTCAGTGAGTTGTTCTAGCAAATTATCAGACCTGAGAGGGTAGTGGGAACCCCTTAGTTTGAAACCAGCTGGTCAGAAGAGAGGGTGGTCTGGGGACCCCAGAGCCTATGACTGGTGGACTGAGGAAGACCACTTCCTAGACCAGTATTGCTGCCAGTAATCTAGACCAGCACAGTGGCCGAACCCAATGTCCCTCACCAAGGTGGAAACCTTTGGCTGTAAGTGCAGAGAAGGAGTAGATGGGGGTAAAGAAATAAACAGGTTATATAATGAGGGAAATCTAATATTACATTAATATATTGAGAATGCTAGAGCAAGAGGTGGTACTGTCTCTTAGGTCAGTTATTCCAGGTGCCTGAAAGGGTGAAGCCATGTACTGTGGAGACCACTCCTTTTTTTGGAGCCTGATGAGGCTGAATGGAAGCCTGCAAACCTGAGTGGCCTTGTTATGGGAGACATTTGGGTCATATGATACGATGATAGACTGGACTAGTTATTAATGACTGAATGAAACTCTAGTAATGTGCTCACATCTAGACTATTATTTTTTAGGTGACACCCACCATACTGCAATACAGTAGAACACCAGCGTTGTTATGAAGATTCTATTGGCTGATATTAATGGTCAAACGTATTGGGAAATCGAGTTAAGTCTCCTGTCTCTCCCCCACACTGGCTCCTCCAAATCTTAGGCATATATAAGAACCATGTCCAAAGGCTAGGAGTGCCCTGTATAGAGCAGAATTAACTTTACCGGCCTCTGTCCAGTTCCTGGGAGGTAACTAAACCCTTGGAATTTCCTGGGTAATTGGAGTGTCTGCCCATCCCCTCGAGTCTGAGTCACTTGTTATGCTTCAGTGACTGAAATTTATCTTTATCTGGATCTAGATGTTTTTTTGACTGGGGGCAGTGCTGAAGGTGAAACTCTATTTCCAACCAACAGGCCTAATGACTGATTAGGAGAGGAAGGAGCTGATGATTTGTTTTGGGTAGAAACAGGCACAGTGGATGTGCTCCTGTGGATGGGTGGGTGCATGGGGTCAGAGGGCCTGGGAGAGGGTTGGTTGGGGGAGGTGGAAAGGGAGAGAGCCAGCACCACAGTCTTTGTCATGTAAGAGTCAGCATCACTGGCCCTCTATGGAGGGAAGTCTCCTCTCTCTACATTGTCCTAGGCACTCGATTTAGCGCATCCCAGGGCCTCAAAGACTCAGGACCCTGTGGACACAACCAGACATCAAATCAAGGATGAAGATGGTCAGAGCCCTTCCTCTTAGGGGCCTTCACCTCTTACTGAGGTCCAGGTGAGATAAGGCCAAGAAGAAAGCACAGAGACAGAGGGTCTGTGAGATGGTTTCAGGCAGGAAGGGAGGGCAGAGCTGGCGGCAGGGCCTCCAGGCTGTTCTGTGTCCCAGCTGGTTGAGGCCTCCATCTCTCCAGTCCTGAAGCAGCACTTCCAAAACTAGTCCCATGAACTTGATATCTGTGGGTCTCAGTTTCTCATTTTATAAAAGGATTGAGGTTGGTCTGTTTTGGCTCTAAGATTGAATGATTTGGTCTCATACAACTCTAGCCACTCTGCCTTCAGAGTGGGGACCAGACTGAGCAGGTGGGGGCACAGGAGCACTTCCAATAAGCTGGAGGTGGGCTGGGGTGTCCTGTGGGCTTGTGGCCTCTGAACAGAACCAGGAGCATTAGACTAGGTTGGGAACTAGGGGAGCCCAATAACACATCTCCTGTGGGCTGAAGGCCCTTTGGTTTCTGGACACCTGGGGAGAGGGGAGCTTATGGCTACTGATCTTAAAACCTCTGGAGAAACCACAGGGTAATTGAAGAAGCATGAGACATGTTTTGTAAGGAAGGAATAAAATAATTTGAGAAGTTTTTAATCTCTGGAAAGAAAGAGACTTAGGGAGGACCTCAATGGGGTCTTTAAACCCCCAAAGTGTAGAAACGGCTCCTCATCTGTCCCAGGGCAAAAATGAAAGGAAGTGGGCTAGCTTTGCTACTGGGGGGATTTGGGTCACCCATAGGAAGAGCTTAGATGCAAGGAAGAGTCAGTCGAGGAGAACTGATTGTGGGAGGTAAGGGTGTGGAAATAATTCTCAGAGAGCAGCACCTTTCTAATAATGGCAATAATAGCAGCCATCGCCGACTGCACCCAGGTCTGTCATGTGCTATGCTGCTGAATTATATGCTACTCTCTTGGTCCATGAGCACCTACTATGCTCCAGGAACTGTGCTAGACTTTGGGGTTATAATGATGAGCAAAACAGATCTATTTCCACAGTGCCCTGGGTGGGGTGGGGTGGGAGCTCAGGCTAATGGGTGAGTCAGAATAAATTATGCATGTAAATGTGTGCGAGAATGTACAAACGCCATGAGAATGGGAAACAGGTGCATCTGATAGGCTCCGGGATGTTGGGAAGACTCATTTGCTATATATTAGGTTTTCTTATTCCTATTTCACTGAGGAGGAAATTGGGGCTGAGAGAGGTTAAGTCATTTGCCCAACATTGTGTTAATGGGCAGAGGGAGCATTCATAGGTCTGTCTGATCCCAGAGACTTTTCTTCCAACAACCTGACTCTAGGGACCCGGTTCAGAGGCTACGGAAAGAATAAGATGGTCTGTTTAATCTTGGTGTGATTTGCAAGCCTTCCAGTCTTGACACTTTACTTTTCCTGCCCTGTCTTGGAGCAAAGACCTGTAAGCCCTCTCTCTGTGTGTCCTCAGACCATCAGCTCTCTCCCAGCCTGTCCCTTCCACACCTACATGACCCTGCCAGAGCACACAGCCCCTTTCCCAGGCCCTGCGAGGACCAGCACACCTGGGGGCAGCTCTTCAGATAAAACTGGGACCAGCATACCCGGGCAGCTCTCCAAGGGCCTAGTGTAGCCTGCAACCTTGCTGGTGCCAGCTCTGCTAAGGGCACAGCATGGCTTTGTGTGTGTGTTTGCACACGTGTGTATAGCCCACCTAGAGTGCTGTGTCATGAGAAAACATGTGAATGCTGACGTGCATACATGTAAAGGTGCACATATGTTCAAGCATTTTGTGGTCATCCACATTTGCGGCATGAACCTGTGTTTGTGAGCAGGAGACAGCCCTCAGTCTGTGGGCCTGTGATGAGGGGGTAACAGGCAGGAGACTTGGGAGCCCGTGGAAAGCAACATGAAGAGGGCAAATGGATCCTGAGGGGGGAGAAGACCCTACCTCTCTTATGTGGGGCCTCAGGCTGTGCTTTGGGGTGTGCTGGGATGGTTGGCTGTGAAATGGAGAGCCACCCTGGGAGTGTGAGTCATCATCATTGTGATGTTGGAGAACCCTGGGGGGTGCCCTTCCCAGGCCAAGTTAGATCCCAGGACTTGGGCTCCTGGGGCATCTGGCTGCCCAGGCAGCCAGCCCTGATCTGCTGTTCTTTAGTTCCCAGGATCCTTAGGGCAACTACTTATTGGATGTTGACCCTTTGTTATTTAATCCTAGGGACACCTGTGAGTTATAGGTTATTGTGCCAGCTGTACAGATGAGGAGACAGAGGCTCAGAGAGGTTAATTAACTTGCCCAAGGTCACACACATCAGTCAGTGACAAGGCAGGAATTTGAACCCAAATTTGTTGGTCCTAAAAGCCTGTGAATTTTTCAAATTCTGCTCCGTTGACAGGCCAATACCCCTTATTATAGAGCCAAAGCTGCAGAGGTGAAGGAACGTGTGCAGGGGCACCTGACTGCCCAGTGACACAGCAGGGACTGCAAAACAGCCCCCCACCCTCCCCCTGCTTCCCCTTTTCCTTTTATTTAGTTCATCACATATGGCTTCTGCTTCCTGCTCTGGGACGGACAGCTGGGATGCCAGGGTTCTAAGCCTGGTGTTGACATGCCTGGCAGAGAGACCCCCATCCAAGTGAGCCATGGCAAGCTGGAACCTTGGTTCCCTCAAGGCTGTGAAGGGCAGGGGCAGGAACTGCTCTCTCAAACAGGCCTATGCTTAGGGAGCAGAAGAGGGAGGCACAGAGGTGCCCCAGGACCCTTGTCCCTGCTCTGGAAGAGACCCTCATACCTGGACTGTTGCCTCTCCAGCAACAAGTAGGCCTAGAGAAGATGCCCGTAGTTGAGTCAAATGCCTGTGAGACCGGATGGGCCCTGTCTGGCCAGCAGGCCCTAGCAGGGTTATCTGGTGGGCATTAGGCCCTGGTGAACCAAGTGACACCTCCTAGCCAGCTTGGCTGGTCGCCAGGAGTCATTTTCTTTGTTACTTGGCACTGACCTGGAGACTAGGATGAGCCTTTGGGGGCCTCAGGAGGCATGCTCCCCAAGACAGTTAAGTCCCAGTGCCCAGCAGGAGGAACTGCTAGGGGATGAGTGTGGGTAGAAATGGCCGGCAAAGCTCAAAGGGAGATGTTCTAGTGCAACATTGTCCCACAGACATGTAATGCAAACCACATGTGTGGTTTTAAATCTTTCATATTAAAAAGTAAAAAAAGAAACCAGTAAGATTAATTCTATTTTTTAAACATTTATTTATTTAGAGACAGGGTCTCACTCTGTCACCCAGGCTGGAGTGCAGTGGCACGATCTCAACTCACTGCAACCTCCACCTCCAGGGTTCAAGCAATTCTCCTGCTTCAGCCTCCCGAGTAGCTGAGACTACAGGTGCACACACCACCACATCCCGCTAAGTTTTGTATTTTTTGGTAGAGATGGGGTTTCACCCTATTGGTCAGGCTGGTCTCGAACTCCTGGCCTCAACCAATCAGCCCCCCTCGGCCTCCCAAAGTGCTGGGATTACAGGCGTGAGTCACCATGCCAGGTCTGGTTCCTATTGGACTTGCAGCATATTTCTGCTTGGACTGACTGTGTTTCAGGTGCTGAGTAGCCACATGTGGCAGTGGCTACAGTGCTGGGCAGTGCAGGCCTGGAGTGAGTCAGAACAGATAATCACCTCCCCTGCCTCCACTGTCACCTCCCAGGTGGACATTTGCTGTTGTGGCCTGGGAGGGTAGCAGCCCAGTCCCTGCTGATCTGTCCGTGCTCCCCGTGGCTGCTGCAGGGATCTCTGGACTGCATGGGGGGAAAAGGGGGTTGAGGTGGGAGCTGGAAGGTCACAAAGCAGGGATAGGATGGAAGAGAAGCCAGATTGAGTCCCAAGTCTGGAGCAAGGAGGCCACTGGTGATGTGATCATGCCCATGGCCAGTGGGAGAGTGGGTGTGGAACAGGGGTGTAGGACGGAGGAGGTCAAGACACTTGAGATCAGAGGCTCACAGGTCCGTAGTGCCCCTCAGCACAATTTGTTTGGCTTTATTGGTTTTGTCCAACCCCCGAGTGTCTGGCTTCCTTTGGCCCCCACTTTCAGTGCTGCTTTCATTTTATAGCCAGCCTGATTGTTTTCATTCCTTGTGTCTGAAGCTCCTGAAGGGAAGGTTTTCTTTTCAAAGTTTTGATTAATTCACAGCTTGAGCCCCGAGTTTGTTTGTTATGAAACTGCTGGCCTAACTTCAGGGTAATACCTTCTCTGTACCTCTTCCTGAACCCTACCTGTGGGAGCTCTGGTGTGCTCCTCCCTGTCCCTGTCCAGGAATGAATGGGCTGAGCCTCCTGCTTTTTCCAAAGCTCTCCAGGCTCCTGGGAAGTGGAGAGAAGACCTGGGAGTTAGACTCCAAAGCCCCAGGGCCAGCTGGGCTGGAGTCCCTTCTTTTCTCCTTCTCTAGGTGGGAAGGGACTGATGTTCTTAGAGTCACGTGTGCGCCTCTCTCCTTGTCCTGCAATACCCTGTCCTGGGTTCCATGCCAACCCCCAGGGCACCCTGCCCTTTGAAAGTGATGGGCTGGAGAGTCTGGTCTGGCCTGACCTGTAGGGTGGAATCATATCTCACACACACACTTTACTAAACTATAATTATCTTCAGTTATTTACTTACAAATACTGTGCTCTCATATATGGCTCTGTAACTACACCTGATTTTTGCCTTAGGTCTCTTCCAAACAAGTATTTCCCATGTAAAAATGTTTTTAACAGTGCTTCTGAAGCTAACGTGTATCAGAAGCACCTGCAGGGCTTGCTACAACAGATTGCTGGGCCCACCTCAGAGATTCTGATTTGTAGGTGGGACCCGTGACTTTGGCTCTCTGATGCCCTGGGCCATGCCAAGGCAGCAGGTCCTTTCATCATACAACGGACAGCAGCGCTTCAACAAACACCACTGCCCTTACAAGAGCCATGATCTGTTCTAAACACCATGAGAACAACAACTTCCAATCCTTATGAGAGTTCTATGAGATAGGGATTCATATCATCCCTGTTTTATAGATGAAGAAATTGGGGGGCAGAGAGACTAAGTAACTTGTCCAAGGCCACTCAGCTGGTTGAGCAGCAGAGCCAGGACTCATGTGTACCCGTAAGTTGCTATGTGTCCGCATTGGAATCCAGGCCTCCCTGGATCACATCTTTGCATGCTTGCCCAGGCAGACAGGTGAGCTATGAGCATCTGCTGCTCCAGCTCTGAGTCTGGCATGACCATAGGAAACTATTCCCCAGGATCCTGTTCTGGCTCAACTTCTCTACACGTCCCAGCCAGTGCAATGGTGGGATGGGAGGCAGCCACGGGGCACAGCCCAGGCAGAGTCAGTCGAGTGTATCACCTGCTCAGCCGGGGAGCACACATTCAGAGGCTCACAGGGACCAGACGAGACGAGAGGCTCTAGCTAGTATGAGGAAATCTTCCCCTTAAAATCACTCATCCTTTCAGCCCATTATTTGTTGTTCATATTTTGACAGATACGTGGATATATAAAATATTTCTCTTTTAACTCGACTGTTAAAAAAACAAAACATAAAAGCATACTGTATAGGGCAATCAATACTCCATCTCCATTTGAGAGAGTATTAGGGAATGTAAAATAAAGAAAATGGAACCTACCAGAGTGAACTGTTTTAGGATTTAAGACTATAATCTATGTAAGATATAGATACACACACACACACACTTATTTCCCCTAGGAACACTGGTTCAATATTCACTAATTCAGTGTTCACTGCAGCTTTATAGAACAAAACTGCTGCAAATAATGAGAATTGACTGTATATAATCTTTGGCTCCATTGGGCTCGGAAACAGCCAACTAACAACATCTGGTCTCCTTAGATGGACCCATCAGCTCAATAGTCACAAAATTGCCACACTCTGGGAATGCCAAACGTTGAGCCCAGGCTTCTCTAGACTTTTCTATTAAAAATAAAAAACAGAATAAACTTTTCTAACTTTTTAAAAGGATAGACCTTTAAAATAATTATAGGTTCATAACAAAATTGAGGGGGAAGTACAGAGTTCCCACACATCCCTTCATCCTTCCTCACACACAGCCTCCCCACTACCATTAACAACATCCCACATCAGAGTTGTATATTTGTACAATTGATGGCCCTATATGGACATAATTATTACCCCAAAGTCCATAGTTTGCATTAGGATTAGTTCTTTGTGTTGTACATTCTATGAGTTTTGGCAAATGTATAATGACATATATACACATTTGTAGTTTTACATGGAATAGTTTCATGGCCCTAAAAATTTCCTGTGCTCCCTTCTAAACACCTAGCAACCGTGGATCTTTTTACTTTCTCCATAGTTTTGCCTTTTCCAAAATGTTGTATAATCAGAAGCCTATGTGACCTTTTCAGACTGGCTTCTTTCATTTAGCAATATACACTTAGGGTTACTCCATTTCATGGCTTGATAGCTCAATTCTTTTTAGTGCTGAATAATATTCCATTGTATGGATGTACCACAGTTTGCTTATCCATTTGCCTACTGAAGGAGATACTCATTGTTTTAAGAGTTCTTTATATATTTTGGACAACTGTGCTTTATCACATATGTGTTTTGCAAAGATTTTCTCCCAGTCTGTAGTTTGTCTTTTTATTATCTTAACAATGTCTTTCACAGAGAAATGCTAATAAAGTCTAATTTATCAACTTTTTCTTTCATGGATACTGCTTTTTGTGATGCCAAACCCAAGGTCACCTAAACTTTTTTCTATGTTCATTTCTGGGAGGTTTATAGTTTTACATGTAGGTCTATAGTCCATTTTGAGATGCTTTTTGTGAAAGACATAGAGTCTATGTCTAGATTCTTTTTTTTTTGGCATGTGGATGCTCAGTTGTTCCAGCATTATTTGTTGATTTTCTCCATTTAATTGCCTTTCCTCCTTTGTCAAAGATCAGTTGACTACATTGTATGGGTCTGCTTCTGGGTGCTCTACTCTGTTCTGTTGACCTATTTGTCTATTATTTCACCATTACCATACTCAATTACTGTAGCTTGACAGGAAGTATTGAAGTTGGGTAGGGTCATCCTCTGACTTCATTCTTCTTCAATATTGTGCTGGCTATTCTGGGTCTTTTGCCTCTCAGATAAACTTTCGAATGTTTGTTAATATCCATAAATAACATACTGGGATTTTTAGTTGGATTGTGTTGAATCTATAGCTCGAGCTGGGAAGAACTGACATCTTAACAATATTGAGTCTTTTGGTTTTTTTCTTTTCTTTTTCTTTTTTTTTTTTTTTTGAGACAGAGTCTCACTCTGTTTCCCAGGCTGGAGTGTGCAGTGGCGCGATCTCGGCTCACTGCAAGTTCTGCCTCCTGGGTTCACGTCATTCTCCTGCCTCAGCCTCCAGAGTAGCTGGGACTACAGGCGCCCGCCACCGATCATCCAGCTAATTTTTTGTATTTTTAGTAGAGACGGGATTTCACCATGTTAGCCAGGATGCTCTCAATCTCCTGACTTCGTGATCCCCCCACCTCGGCATCCCAAAGTGCTGGGATTACAGGTATGAGCCACCACGCCCGGCCTAATATTGAGTCTTTCTATTCATGAATCTGTAATGTCTCTGCATTTACTTAGATGTTCAGTTTATTTCATCTGACTTTTGTGATTTTCCTCATACAGATCTAACATATTTTGTTAGATTTGCACCTAAATATTTCTCTTTTTTGGTGTTAATATCAATGGTATTATGTTTTTAATTTCAAATTGTGATTGTTCACTATTGGTATATAAGAAAGCAGTGAACTTTTGAACATTAATCTTGTATCCTGCAACCTTGCTATAATCACTTATTAGTTCCACAGGTTTTTAAAATTTGTCATTTGCAACTAAAGACAGTTTCATTTCTTTTTTCTCCTTATTATCTGTATGCCTTTTATTTCCTTTTTTTTTTTTTTTTGTCTTATTACATGAGCTAGAATTTCAATACAATGTTGAATAGGAGTGGTGATAGAGGATACCCTTGCCTTGCTCCTGATCTTAGCAGGAAAGCATATATTTTTTGTTTGTTTGTTTTTTGAGACTGAGTCTCACTCAGGCATATAGTTTCTTATCATTAAATATGATGTTAGCTGTAGGATTTTTATAGATTTTTTCGATCTAGTTGAGGAAGATTCCCCCTATTCCTAGTTTGCTGAGAGTTTTTATTAGAATGCGTGTTGGATTTTGTCATATGCTTGTCTGTATCTATTGATATGATCATGCAATTTTTCTTCTTTACCTTTTAGATGTGATAGATTACATTAATCCATCCTTACATCGGTTTTTGAATTGTGAACTAGCCTTGCATACTTGGACTAAATCTCACTTGGTTATGGTGTATAACTTTTTAATGCATTGTTGGATTCAACTTCCTAGTATTTTGTTGATTTTTGCATCTGTGTGTTCATGAGAGATATTGGTCTGTAGTTTTTTCTTTCTTGTAATATCTTTGTTTGTTTTTGGTATTAGGGTAATGTTGGCCTCATACAATTAGTTAGAAAGTATTCCCTCCACTTCTATTTGCCAGAAGAAATTGTAGAGAATTCGTACTTTTTTTCCTTGAATGATTGTGGTTGCATTCACCAATGAATTCATCTGGACCTGGGGCTTTCTGTTTTGAAACATTATCAGTTACTATTATCAGTTATCCATTCAATTTTTAAAATAAGTATAGACTTGTTTTAATTTTTAAAATAAATATAGACCTGTTGGATAATCTGTTTCTTCTTGTGTGAGTTTTGATAGATTGTGTCTTTCAAGGAATTGATCCATTTCATCTAGGTTGTCAAATTTGTGGGCATAAAGGTGTTCATAATATTTCTTTATTATCCTTAAAATCTCCATGGGCTCCATAGTGATGGCCTGTCTTTCATTTCCAGTATTAGTACATCAGTTTTACTTATCTTTTCAAGGAACGGCTTTTGGTTTTGTTGATCATTTCTATTAATTTGCTGTCTTAATTATTTTCTGCTCTAATTTTTACTGTTGTTTTCCTTTTTTAAAAATTCTGCTTACCTTAGATTTAATTTGCTCTTCTTTTTCTGGTTTCCTAAGGTGAATGCTTAGCTTAGACTATTGATTTTAGGTCTTTCTTCTTTTCTACCATGTGCATTCAATGCTATAAGTTTCCCTCTAAGCACTGTTTTCACTGTATGCTACAAATTTTAATAAATTGGATTTTTATTTTCATTTAGTTCAAAATATTTTCAAAATTTCTCTTGAGACTTATTCTTTGACCCATATGTTATTTAGAGTTGTGTTATTTAATCTTCAAATATTTTGAGGGGCTGTTCTAGCTATCTTTCTGTTGTTTATTTCTAGTTTAATCCCATTGTAATCTGAGATAATCTTCTATATGATTTCTAGGCTTCTAAACTTGTTATGGTGAATTTTATGGCACATAATAATTTGATCTTCCTTGTGAATGTTCCATGTGAACTTGAGAAGAATGTGTATTTTAGTGTTGTGGGATAAAGTAATCTATAAGTGTTGATTAGACCCAGTTGGTTGATGGTGCTGTTTAGTTCAACTATGTTCTTATTGATTTTCTGCCTGCTGGTTCTGTCAATTACTGATAGAGGAGTGTTGGAAGTCCCCAACTATAATAGCAGATTCATTTATTTCTCCTTGCAGTTCTATCAATTTTTGCCACACATATTTTGGTGCTTTTTATTAATTGCTTGCTTACATATTAAATATTGTTATGACTTCTTGGAGAACTGACCCCACTACCTGCCCCCTCCCAATTCATATGTTGAAGCCCTAAACCCTAATGTGACTATATATGGAAATAGAGTCTTTAGAGGTAATAGGGTTAAATCAGGTTGTAAGAGTAGGGTCCCTGATTCAGTAGGATTAGTATCCTTAGAAGAAGAGATACTAGGGATTGATCTCTCCTCCCCACACACTTCCCCCAACAACCCCACATAAGCACATAGAAAAAGTCCATGTGTGAGTACAGCAAGAAGGTGGCTGTCTACAAGCCAGGAAGAGTCTTCACCGGGAACCAAATTACCCAAATTACCTAGAAACATAATCTTGGATGTTACAGGAAAAAGAACTGTGAGAAAACAAATTTGTGTTATTTAAGTCACCCAGTTTATATTATATTGTTATGGCAGCCCAAGCAGATTAATATCCCTTTATACCTATATAATGCCCCTCTTTATTCTTGATAATTATCTTTGCTCTAAAGTATGCTGCGTATAAAATCAATATAACTACTCCATTTTTCTTTTTGATTATTGCTAGCCTGTTATACTATTCTCCATCCCTTTATTTTTATTTTATCTGTGTCTTTATATTCAAAATGGGTTTCTTGTAGAGATATTACTGTATCTTGTTTTCTTGTTTATTCTGACAGTCTCTGTTTTTTAATTGGTGTATCTATACCATTAATATTTAAAATGATTATTGATATGGTTGAATTACTATTTACCACATTTGTTACTGTTTTTTATTATTATTCTTGTTCTTCATTTCATTTTTTGTCCTCACTCTTTTTCTGCCTTCTCTTTTTTTAACTGAGGACTTTATATGATTCCATATTTTCTCCACTCTTAGTATATATCAAGTATATATTTTTTAAGCATTTTTCAGTGGTTGCTCCAGAGTTTACAGTATAATCCATGTCCATGTCCAAATAACACTATAACACCTCAAGGGTAGTGCAAGTATTAGGTTGGTGCAAAAGTGATTGCAGTTTTTGCATTACTTTTAATGGCAAAAACCGCAATCACTTTTGCATCAACCTAACATCGTAGAGTATCTTTCCAGTCTCATATAACATTACTGTCATTTATTTCACTTATATACCAGGTATAATCACTGAAAGCATTGTTACTATTGTTCTTTTGAACAAAAGATTATCTGTTAAATCAATTAAGAATAAAAAATGAAAGCTTTTATTTTACTTTAATTTATTCCCTCTCTAATAGTTTTTCCTTTTTAAATATAGATTTGAGTTTATGACTTACTATTTTCTGTCTCTCTGAAGAACTTTATTTAGCATTTTTTGCAAGGCAGGTGTATGGTGACAAATTTTTTCAATTTTTGTTTTTCTGAGAAAGTCTTTATTTCTCCCTGCCTTTTTTTTCAAGACAGAGTGCAGTGGCAGGACCTCAGCCCACTGCAACCTCTGCCTCTTGGGTTCAAGCAATTCTCATGCCTCAGCCTCCCTAGTAGCTGGGATTACAGGTGTGTGTCACCACATTTGGCTACTTTTTTGCATTTTTAGTAGAGATGGGGTTTTGCAATGTTGGCCAGGCTGATCTCAAACTCCCGGCCTCAAGTGATCTGCCCACCTTGGCCTCCCAAAGTGCTGGGATTACAAGCATGAGCCACTGTGCCTGGCCTCTTCCTGACTTTTGAGAGATTATTTATTTGGACACAGAATTCTTGTTTGGGGGAGGTTTTCTTTCAACACTTAAAGTTTTTGACTCCACTCTCTTCTTGTTGTACAGTTTCTGAGGAGAAGTTCAGTGTGTTCTCATCCATGCTCCTCTATAGGCAATGAAACTTTTCTCCCTCTGGCTTCTTTAAAAACTTTTTCTTTGCCTTTGATTTTTCTTCTGTTTAATATGACATCCCTAGGTGTACATTTTTGGGGGCATTTATACTTTTAGGTTTTCTCTGAGCTTTCTGTATCTGTGATTTGGTGTCTGACATTAACCTTGAGAAATTCTCAGTCATTATTGCTTTAAATATTTCCTCTGTTCTTTTCTCTCTTTTTTCTCCTTCTTGCATTCCCATGATGTGCATCTTTTGTAATTGCCACATATTTCTTGAATATTATATTTTTTCATTAACTTTTCTTTTTGCATTTCCATGTTGGAAATTTCTATTGACATTTCTTCAGGTTCATTGATTCTTTACTTGGCCATGTCTAGTTACTAATGAGCCCAACAAAAACGTTCTGCATTTCTTTTTTTTTTTTTTTTGAGACAGAATTTCACTCTTGTTGCCCAGGCTGGAGTGCAATGGCATGATCTCAGCTCACCACAACCTCCACCTCCTGGGTTCAAGTGATTCTCCTGCCTCAGCCTCCCGAGTAGCTGGGATTACAGGCGTGTGCCACCACGTCCAGCTAATTTTATATTTTTAGTAGAGACAGGGTTTCTCCACGTTGGTCAGGTTGGTCTCAAACTCACAACCTCAGGTGATCCGCCCACCTTGGCCTCCCAAAATGCTGGGAGGCATTCTTCATTTCTGTTACAGTGTTTTTAAACTAGTTTAAATTGTCTCTTAGAATTTCCATCCCTGCTTATATAACCCATCTGTTCTTGAATGCTGTCTACTTTTTTCATTACTGTCCTTTGCATATTACTCATCATTATTTAAAATTGTAGTCCGATAATTCCAACATCCTTGTCATATCTGAGTCTAGTTCTGATGCTCACCTTATCTCTCCAAACTGTGTCTTTTAGTATGCCTTGTACTTTTTTGTTGAAAGCTGGACATAATGTAGCGGGAAAAGGAAATGAGGTAAATAGGCCTTTAGGGAGATGGTGGTGAGGTATGAGCAGAAGGGAAGCATACTATAGTCATATGATTAAGTCACAGTCTCTAAATGAGCCCGTCTGCCTGGGCTATCAACTTCACAGTGCTTTTGAGTCCTACCTTCTACCCACTCCCATTCTTTAGGTGAGACAGGAAGGCTAGATGGCGCTGGAATTGGATAATTTCCTTCCCCAAGTCCATTAGGCTCTGATAAAACATCAGTAAGTTAGGCTCTGGTGAAATAGTTTGTTTTTGTTTTTTGTTTTAGTTTTGAGGGCAGACCTTGCTAAGATATAGTTTTCTGGGAGTGTTTCAAAATGGCTACTTCTTCTTATCTTCTTCCCCATCTCACAGAAGTACAAGGGGACTCTTCTTCTTTGATCTTCACTGTGAGAATATGGTAGAGCTCCTGGAGATAAAACTCACAAAAGTATGCCCCATCCCTATCATGACTAGGTATCACTGGAGTTTTGTTTTTGTTTTTGTTTTGTTTTTGTTTTTTTGTCTCACCCTTATGCCCAGGCTAGAGTGCAGTGGTATAATCTTGACTTACTGCAACCTCTGCCTCCCTGGTTTAAGAGATTCTCTTGCCTCAGCCTCCTGAGTAGCTGGGATTACAGGTGTGCACCACCACACCTATCTAATTTTTTGTACTTTTAGTAGAGGTGGGGTTTCACCATGTTGGCCAGGTTGGTCTCAAACTCCTGACCTCAGGTGATCCGCCCACCTCCCAAAGTGCTGGGATTACAGGCATGAGTCACCACACCCAGCCCCCTGGAGATTTTAACTCTAAATTTGTTCACACTGAAACTTCAGCAATTGGTTAATTACAGTTTAGGTTATTCTATCCCAGTACTGGTTCCCATGTAGGCTTCTACTCAGGATTTTCTGCTCTGGTAAGTTATGATTGTCTCTATCTGCCTGTCTGGCTTTCCAATTTTGGGGGTGGTAGCTTACCCTGTGACCCTAGTTTTCTGGTGGATCTAAAAAAAAAAGTTGTTGGTTTCTAGTTTGTTCAGCTTTTTTCTTGTGTAAACCTAAGTGACAACGTCCAAGCTCCTTAAATGCTGGACTGGAAACCAGAAGTTCCAGCATTCTATTTTCAGGTTTTCCTGTGAACTTTCTCCAAAGCCCTCTGCCTTTAGGACAAGGTCAAAACCTGAGATAGGTGAAGGAATCAGGGGGTTCCTTGATGATTTTACTGTGATAGGCAATTATCTTTTTGGGGTGAAAATGTATGTCTGAATTCAAGTCAGGGAAGAGAAGGCCTCTGAAAACCACCCTCCATATATACCTCTTCACTCCACCTCCAACGTCTACCTGCTGAGGCTTTACAGGATAAAAATGGTGAGTGTTGAGGTTACTTTCATTGCCATTCCAGACAACAAGCCATATTGATATTCAAGGAAATGCTCAGTTCATGCTCTGTTCAGAATCTTCAAAAGCAAAGAAGCTTCTTGGTCTATACCTAAGTATGCAGAGTGCTTCCCCTTGGGTCAGACAAGAGATCCGAATGATTTTAGGAAGAACCCTGTGCTGCTCTCCCTGCTGTAAGGAGCAAACCTCAACCTGCCTTGGGCCTCACTGTATTCTGAGTCCCCTCTACATGAGGTGTGGCATTGCAAAGAAGAAGAATACAGCCTGATATCCCTGTCCTGGCAGTGTCAGAGGAGGAAGATTGTATTACAGGCTTTTTCGTTCTCCCTTTCTGGACTCCATGGAAGCATTCATAGGACTTGAAGGCTAAGTCTAGTTCCTGGGACCTACACATCTAGGCACTTAGTAGAAGGATTTCCCTGGGATTATGAGTTTCTACGAGCCTCTGAAAGGAAGCCTCAGCAGCTTTCCAAAACTAGGCTCTTACCTTGTCAGGGAGCTCATAAGGAGCTCAGAATGGGAAGAGGAATGGCATCTCTCTGGCTGAAACATGTTCACCCTAGATGGAACCGATTTTCCCTGAAAAGGTAAGTTTTTATCAGAAGGAGAAGAGGGGCAAGGGCCCTGGGTCTGCTAGGGATTTGGCTCAGATTTCGCTTTCAGGGCTCCAGGATGTTTCCAGGTCACATGTAGGGTAGGCAGAGGGTCGAGACCTGGGGCCAGGAAGCAGATGCCTTCTGTGTATCCCTAGAGAGCAAGATCCTTTAGTCCCAGGCTCAGCAAAATTCTCACTTTCTCCCTCCAGATCTCATTTTCCTGGCAGACCCCACTGACAATTTATAGAAAGCTGTAGCCTCTCTCTGCAGAGCAAAGTGCATGAACACATTTTCCATGCAGTTTCAAGGAACTTACAGACCTTACGACTCTTATCCATGGACCTTGCTCTATACTAGGGAAGCTGGCCCAGGATTTTGAAGCCCAAGGCCTGAGGCATAATGGAGATGAATAGTCTCCTCGGCACTTTGCTTACCTGAAGAGCCAGGCCTTATGGATGCGCTTCAAGCCCCATCGCCATGCCCTAGATGTACTCATAGCCCAGTCCACTCTAAAAAGTGCAGTAGAGTTTGGAGGCACAGCCATGTGCTTGCAGCAGCTGGAAAGTCCTGGCTTAATTCTCAGTCCATCAGCAACTCAGTCCACTCCCCATATGCCAGGACATAGTCACACACATAGCAAGCCACCAGCATGTTGGTGACAGCATCCATCAGTAAAGCACTAGCATGGAGCAGAGCATGTGTGGGTGGCACAGGGTCTCTCTGGTTTTTGCCTATGGCTCCCTGGGCCCAAAAGAGGGTGCTCATTTGAATGTTAAGCACAACCACACAGAATCCCACTTAAAAAAGATCTCAGCACTGATCTTAATGCCCTACTCTGTCCCCAACACTTGGGGAAGACTAGAGAGTCCAAGAAAAAAATGGTACTTAGCTCAGCCCAGGCACACTTCCTTCTTCTAGGTCTGCCCATAGTGGGTAGGATTTGGCAGTAAAGTAAGTTCTGTACCACTTGATGGAGCAAAGTCTCTACACGCTCCTCACTCTCCCAACCCTGCCCTGAAAGAAAAAAATCGCATGAATTAAAAAGTGGCCAGGGAGGAGCAGGAGTGGCCGAGGACAAGTACATCCCAACCAGCATCCTCTCTTCCTGCCAGGCAGAGTGCTCTTTGCTCTACCTCTTGCCCTGCTTGTCCAGCATCAGCAGCACAAGCAGGGTACCAAGGCTGGCACCCACCCCAGAGCTTTAGTGGTTAGAGGTATTTCAGGGCTCTGAGTTCCACTCCAGAAGAGACACAAGGTGCTGGAATGGGAGAGTGGCTCTCTGGGCAGGGTGACAAGGAAGAAGGAACCATGGAATTTATGGGGCACAGTGTGACAGAGCTGAAGGGGCCTTAGAGAGGGCATGCAAACCAATTCCAGGTGGGGAAACTGAGGCTCAGAGGGGATGGACTAGTAGATGGCATGTTAGGTGAGTGCTGGAGTTAACCTTAGGTCTACTTGAAACTTTGACAGTCTTACTAACGATGTAAGCTTTTTATTTTGCAAATGCTACCTCCTTTTCTCACCCTATTCCTGTCCCCTAAGGAAGAGTAGGTCTGTCAGCCTGCACACTTGGTCCTGAATCTCCTGAGAACTTGGCCTTCTACCACCCAGAAGACCCATCAGCATGGGGCCCCTACTACTCTCCAGCACAAGCTGCACACCCCAGTGAATTTCTACTTGCCCTTGCTCACCTTCCTCACAAGCAGCCTCCAGAGGGGATTGGGGTGGGTGGGCAGTAAGGCTGCTTTTCAGAGAAGGCAGGGGATAGGGTTTGACTCCGTGTCCCCACCCAAATCTCATCTCGATTGTAATCCCTACGTGTCAAGGGAGGGGCCTGATGAAGGTGATTGGATCATGGGGGCGGTTTCCCCCATGCTGTTCTTGTGATAGTGAGTGAGTTCTTTCATGGTTTAAAAGCATATGGCAGTTCTTCCCTCCCTTCCCCCGCATCTTGTAAAGAACGTGCTTGTTTTTCTTTTACCTTCCACCATGATTGTAAGTTTCTGAGGCCTCCCCAGCCACACAGAACTGTAAGTCAATTAAACCTTTTCCCTTTATAAATTACCCAGTTTGAGATAGTTCTTTATAGAAGTGTGGAAACGGACTATAATACAGCGTTCAGCTGAGGCATCAGCCTAGAGGCTCTGCCCACATCTGTGTCCAGGAGAATGCACTCAGCTAGAGGTGGGGAAGGCTCCCTGTGTGGGTCTGCAGTGATGGTGAGAGCTTCCATCCAGCGCAGGGAATTCCAAAGGGTGGCTCATGGGCCGGGTTGGGGCAGCTCTGAGCCTGGAGGCTTTGCTGCCACCATGGGTAGAGAAGGGACAGCGGTGTATATGTGAATGTGGAGGTCCCTCAAAGGTTCCTGTCTCCTGAAGGTTCAAGGCTGGCTTCTGCACAGCGAGGGGCACTGGCACGTACGCACCTGTGGGACTCACAACTGGAAAAATGCATGAACAGATGTACACCACGTCCCGGTTCCAGCCCTGCAGGGCTCCATCCTTCCTGGTGCCTGCTTTGCTACCTTGCTGCGAATTTGTTCTGGCTTCCAATGTGGCTGCAGCTCCTGGATAACGTCATGCAGATCCATGGATTGCCAAGCCTGGCCGGCAGCCGCGGGAACGCCTCCTACCAGCCCTCCCCTGGCCCACAGGCCGCTTGGGAGTGCGGGCTGCCACTGCCGCCAGCTACCTGGAGCGCCCGGAGAGAGCAACGGCGCACGGAAACCCGGGATGCCGCACCTGCACCCGCACCCGTCCAGGTCCCTGCCGGGTCACTCCTGGAGCAGGGAGGTGGCTTCTCCCTTCTCACCCAGTCCCTTCCCACCCATGCGGGGTCGCTCCCCCGCGGCAGCGTGGGACGCAGGCAGTGGCGGGCTCTTCCTGTGTATTCCTGCTCCCTGCTGCCAGTCCCCGGACCCCTGGGAAAGGCTCTGTAGGAGAGGGCCCTGCTGCATCTCAAAGGCCCTCACTCCTGGGAGCCTGACAAACACCCCTCTCCGACTCCAACACGTACTTGATGGAGAGATGACATTTGATGATGATGTGTGTGTGAGTGTGTGTAAGTGTGCGTGCCCGTGTGCGTAGGTGGGTGGGTGGGGGGTATTGTGCCTGACAGGTCACTGAATATTTCCAGGCATGGGAATATTTAAACACCCCTCAGACCAGGATTTTGAGCAGGACAGAGTTTGAGTCACTAAATAATTCTTAAAGCCTCCCCTCCCCTAACCCATCCTGAGAGCCTGACTGAGGGCAGGTCCTAGGCAAGCAGGTTTTCCTGAGCCTCACACTTTGCTGGGCATTAGAGGCAAGGAGGTAGGGCAGCCCCTGTGCT
Organism: Mandrillus leucophaeus; assembly: GCF_000951045.1. Classification (NCBI taxonomy): domain Eukaryota; kingdom Metazoa; phylum Chordata; class Mammalia; order Primates; family Cercopithecidae; genus Mandrillus; species Mandrillus leucophaeus. The sequence goes on along the minus strand of NW_012106919.1, from coordinate 4,849,094 downwards.
TGCCCATGTGAGGGGAGATAAAGGCCTGGCATAACTATAGGGCCAAAGTAGAATGAGCTGGTGATGGTCGTGGTGGTGGTGGGGTGTGTGTGTGTGCATGCACATGCATGCATGTTAGAGGTTGGGGGAATAGGTGTCCTGAGGAAGAGTTTCTGTGGGGAGAGGAGACATGAAGAGAGGCCAGGCCAAGTTAGGGGGACTTTCTTTGCTAGCTGGACTCTCTGATCACTCTGTCACCTCCTAAGCAGGGCTCTGTAGGCTGTCAGCCTTCTTGGCCACAGCCAACCTCAGTTGTCCACTCTCTTGTCTGCTTCAAGGACCTCATTGGTCACCACCTCCTTAGAGGGAAGCCTTCTTAAGAGACCAGATCTCTCACTGCCCCAACCAGAAAAGTACCTTCAGAGAAGGGGCCCTTTTCTGTTTCCCCAAGTTGTCCCTTTGGTGTATTTGGGAACCACTCAAACTCAAGAGTCCTTTCGTTATTGCTGTCCAGAATCCAGCTCTGTCCAACGGAACTTCTGTGATGATGCTGTGTATCTTATAGGTATGGGATGAGGCCTAGGTATTGGGAATTTTAAAAGCTCCCCAGATGACTCTAATGTGCAGCCGGGTTTGAGAACCACTAGCTTGGCATGTAACCTGTGCATAATGACTCATGCCTCCTAGAGGGCCCTGCCCAGCCTTCCTCCCTGCCATACACTTGAGCCTTGCCTGTTGTAGGTCATCTGCACTGATGAGCGGGCAGTCCCTGCCTTCGAGGTGGAAGGAGACGTTGTGCAGTGTGGGCACCTGCTTCCAGTCTATGACACACAGGAGGAGGTGGGCAAGGGAGCCCAGTTGAGCCTGCAGGCCCTCTGGGCAGACGCAGAACCTGAGCTTGTGGCCTGACCCCTCCCCTGGAGAGGGCTGAGTGCAGTGCTCTACCTCCCTCGGGGACCAAGCCACACATGTGAAGTGTGTGGGAGATAAGGAGGCAAGGACCTGAAGTGGTCTCATTTGGGACCTGATGCTATGCAGGGTGATTCTGTGGCCTGGACCAGGTGGCTCCCTGCTAGCCTGAGCACCATGCCTTCAGCTTCGATGTGGGTATCTTACCTCATCTGTGCTAAGCTCTTCGGTGCCCAAGTTCTCCATGAGCAGCCTTGGGGAGGCGGAAGGACCTAAGATACAAGACAAGTCATTCCCATCACTGTTGTGCAACCCTCCTCACAGAGCAAGGGGACAGACCCCACAGACACTCTGGAAAAGGGCACAGGCAGACAGGCAGACAGAGGCCAATGGGGCACAACCGGGCTGCAAGTGTTTTTTGAGTGAGTCTGAGGGGTTGGAGGCCATACTGGTGGTTGTCATGAATGCATTGGCAGAGGAGTAAGGAGGAGAAATGATGCCATCCCCTACCCTCAGTACGTGGCTTGGTGACACTTTCCTGCCTCTCGTTAGTTCCCACCACCACCCTTCACATTCCTCATATCTCCATGTTTCCCATCCTTGGACAAAACAGGCAGAGAGCAAACACTGGCTGTGCCTTGAGAAGTGGCTACATTTGGGGACAGGGCAGGATATTGACCTACCCAAACCCCAGTGACAGCAACCTTTTGCAGTGTGGGGAGAGTTGAGGATTCCGCACCCCTCCCTGTGGTCTACCAGGAGGCAGTCTTGCTGATGCTCGGGGAGTGGACATTCCCTTGGTAATACTGAGGCTTGCTGCCTCCCAGCCCAATCTCCCCCGCAGCAAGTGGAAATTTCTAAAGGAAAGATCAGAAACTCTTGGAGACCTGTAACCTCAGAGACCCAGTGACCCAAACAACCAGGGAATGTGGGCAAGCGTGCGGGGCAGGGCGGAGGGCTCTGCGGTTGGAGGAAGGTGGGACAGGTGGTAAGGCTCAGAAGCTGTCAGTAGCATGTGCTCCACCTTTCTTTGCCTTTGCCAAGCCTGACTAGAGATTTTTCCGGGATAGTCTAGGTGTACCCAATAAAGCATCCTCAGGGAGGTCACAGAAGAGAAACAACGCCAGTGGTGAAATGCAAACAAGGCACAAACTGGCCCCACTGCCACCTGGGTTTGGGTTGCTGCTGGTTGAGTAGGTGCTTGGGAGGGGACTCTGGGAAGGCTTTGGGGTGAGGGGTGGGTGGGGGCATGAAGACAGCAGGAAGAGACTGAGAACTTTGGCATCAGCAGAACCTGGACCTATTGCAATACGTTTTGGGTGAGTGCTGTGGGTCATATGGTCAGGGAGTATTGGAGTGTCTAGGGCCTCCTGGGTGCTCATCTCCTTACTTGGAATTTCTGCAGAGGAAGAGACAGAAGGAAGGAAGCTTTTCTTTCAGGTGAGTCTCGCTAGCCCTGTTTTGGGCAAGGTGGGTATGATTCACCCTCATTCAGCATTCAGGCAACAAAGTCACCAGAAGTGAAGTCGTTTCCCTGAAGTCAGCCGGGCTGTGTGTGGAAAAGTGAAAGCCTGGAGCGGGGGCTCCTGGTGCCGGGTCTGAAACGGATTCTCCTGGCTTTCCTCCCCTCCACACTGCAAGATGCCTCCCACAGCTCAGGGGCTACCTCAGGCCTGGTTTCCAGGGTGTGCATGTGTGTGTGATGTGATTTCCCAGCATTTGTGATAGGTGGCATGCATACATGCACCCATATGTGCATGTGTGTGTGGGTGACCCATGTTATTTTGTGCAAGTATGATTGCAAGTGTGCAAATTCAATACATATGTGCATGTGTTAGCACAAGTTTCTCCCATCCCTCTTCATACCTCAGGATCTCACATTCCTTCCGTTTCCTTGGGATAAAGAAGCAAGTCCCCTCCTCAAGGAAGCCTGTGTTCCTCCTGCTTGTTGGCTCTGCATCCCTCCCAGAGCCTCCAGGTTCCTCTGCTCTTAATTATCTCCTCTTTTTTCCTTATTTTCAGTCTTTCTTTTTCTACTGGCTTCTTCTCCCACCTATAAGCATACTCAGGATCTCCTAGCATTTAAAAACACTCACCCTTCCTTATCCTGCTTCTCTCTGGATCTCACCCCCAACCTCCTACCCACCACATTCCCTTTCCTGTTGACTTTCTCAGGGCAGCTTACATTTGCAACCTCTACTTCCCGACACCAACATCTATCTCTTAGCTGCTTGCCAGCTGCCCTTACTCCACATCCCCATCCTTTAAAATGGTTTTTCCCAAGACCATACTGGACTGCAGAGCTACCAGCTGCTGGTGGTGGCTTTTTCTCACTGCCTCCCTTCCTCTCACCAACCAGAGACTTCTCTCTGTTTTACCTATCAGATTTCCCCGACTCTGACCCTATCTGTCTTTATCCTCTCTGCTGCTGGCTTCACCTTCTTACCTTTATGTACCTTGTCTCCAGTTCATACCATCTTTCTAAACCCAGCAGCTTGGAGCAGGTCACAAACTTTCTCAAAAGCTGACGACAGTGCCCTCAAGTCACCCAGCATACAAGCTCTGCCTAGAATTGGAAAGCATCTATGGTTTCAATCCCTGTGCTCCTAGTATGCCTGTAACACTTATCACATTGTAATGGTTCATGTCTTCCTTATTAGACAGTAATTCTATGAGGGTAGCAACTCCATCTTGTTCGCTGAGTTCATTGCTGTACCCCCAAGAGCCTAGCACAATGCTTGGCACATAAGCACCCAATATTTATTGACTCCATGAATGAACAAGCAAACAAATGAAGAAATGAATGAATGAATGAATGAATGAAGTTGGCCATCTCTGTGTGAGGAGTTATTGCTCTTCACAGGGGTGGTCTCCATGTCACTTTCCCTACATGCAAGTGAGAGGCAAACCCCTTTTTAGCCCCTCAGCTTTTAGCTAATAGCTCTTGTTTGCTCCATCACAGACTCTGCTTCTTTGCAGCTCCAGCAGAGCAGGGTGTTCCTCAATGCTGCAGGCTCTAGGGTGGGCCAGAGTGCACCTTCCCCCAGGCATGAGCCCTGAAAGGGAAGAGGAGCCCTGGGACAAGAAGAGCAGAGGTCAGATGGCCTGGGGTGGCCCCATTCACAATCACCATGTCCTAGCTCAGGAAGCCTTTGACTTTCCCCTTAACTGTAGTGGATAGCAAATTCTGTCCCATTCTCCATGTAGCTGGTGGATCCCAAGGAGTCCTAGTTGTTCTGAGTCTCTGGCAGACAGGCATAGGCTCAGGTCTATCCAGGTGAGGCCCTGGCAGTGGGGCTCTGAGGCAGGCTGTGTGTAGGTCTGGCCAATATGGTTGCAGAGTTAGCTTAGGTATAAGGATAGGTTGGTCCTGGGCTCAGGCACTTGGACAAATTATTTCACCAATCAAAGACTGTGTTTTTCAGCTCCTATTATGTGACTACACCTCTGACAATTTTGTCTCAAATCATACTTTTAAAGTAATTGCTACCACCAGAATGGGAAGAGGATTTCGCACACAGACTGAGCACTCACGAGATTGTTGACTAAGGACGGGAATGGAGGTGCCAGCTTGCGGTGGGTTTGAAAATTCAATCCTGTCTCAATCTCAGAAAGACTGAGATATGGCCTCCTGGGTGGAATCAGGGGCTCCTGGAATGGTTTTTACTTTGGTGGCCATATTTAGAAATTAGGAGACACCTTTCTCTTTCCTCTCAGGGCCAATGGGAGCAGAGGCAGGGAGGAAGAAGTTGCAATGGTAGCAGGAGGAATTTAGCTGGGTATGATGCAGCACTGCCTAACCACGGCAGGGCAGGAGACTTAGGGAGAGGCACCAAAGGTCCTGTGGCTCAGCACAAACAGTGTAAGGGCTGCACTGGGTGGAGGATACCCAGAGGTTGGCTGAACCCATGACAAAGGCAACTTTGAAGGTCTGGAGTGGGGTGCTGTCTTAGTCTGTTTGGGCTGCTGTAACAAAATACATTAGACTGGGTGAACAACAGAAACTTACTGCTTGTAGTTCTGTAGGCTGGAAAGTCCAAGATCAAGGTGCTGGTAGATTCAGTATCTGGTGAGGGTGCTCTATTTTCATGTTGCTGCTGTGTGCCCACATGACTGAAGAGGCCAGGGAGCTTGCTTGAGACTCTTTTATAAGGGCACTAATCCCATTCTTGATGGTGGGGCTCTCATGACCTAATCATTTCCTGAAGGCCCGACTTTGTAATGCCATCACACTGTTTATTAGGTCCCAACACATGAATTGTGGGAGACACTAACATTCACTGTGTCTCATCATCATGTGTAACATTCATCATAGCAGATGCCAGTGCCTCTCCTGCCATAGGGCCGGGTTTGTCGGGGTAAAAGGAAGAGGGCTGCTCAAGGGAGTGCAGAAGCCTCGGGCTTTGGGGTCTCACCTGGCTTCACCCTTGGCTCTCGGGTGGGATTCAGCAGATCATATAGGTGCTCTGGGTTTCCATTTTCCGGCAAGGACTGGGGTGGAGGCTTAGCCCTGTCTTATGACTTCCTAGAAAGTGGGAGCCTCGGTGAGACAAGGGGGCAAAATAAAGACATTGAAAAGGAAACTGAAAGGTGTCCAGACCCTGAAGTAGCCACTGGTATGTAAGAGGTCAAGGTGTGCTCAGCCAGTCACAGAAAACCCTGCCTGAGGTCTCATTCCCCTCCCCATCCATCAGTGACACTTGGGCTGGAGGCCCAGATACTGGATGCCTGATTATAAACCTGATCCTGACTCTGGTTTCTGAGCTCCTTCTTGCCTTATGTGTCTCAGGCTTTCCAGCTGTAAAATGGGAATTATCTAGGGTGTTCATATGCTTCTCAGCTTCTCAGTCAAAGACAGTGGAGAACATAAAAAAATCGCAGCACTATTCACAAGAGCAAAGATATGGAAGCAACCTATGTGTCCATCAATGAATGACTGGATAAAGAAAACATGGTGTGTGTGTGTGTGTGTGTGTGTGTGTGTGTGTATGTACACCGTAGAATACTACTCAGCCATAAAAAGAAAGAAATCATGTCTTTCACGGCAACATGGATGGTACTGGAGGCCATTATTTTAAGTGGAACAACTCAGAAACAGAAAGTCAAATATCACGTGTTCTCACTTGTAAGTGGGAGCTGAATAATTTGTACACCTGGACATAGAGAATAGAGTAGTCAACACTGGAGACTTGGAAGGGTGGGAGGTGGGTGAGGGATGAGAAATTGCTTAATGGGTACAATGTACACCATCTATTCAGGTGATAGCTAAGCTTAAAAGCCCACACTTTGCAACTACACAATATATCCATGTAACAAAACTGCACTTTTACCCCCTAAATCTGTTTTCTTAAAGACAATTGAGAAAGAGTGGGCCTTACAGGCAAAGAAAGCCTTGGGTCCAAGAAGGAAAAGAGATAGGGAGGAAGGAGGGGCCGAGTCAGGCACTCACATCCGGGTCGTTGGTAAGGGCCACGGTGTGGTTGCCAAAGGAGAGCCTCATTGAACTATCTCCACTCAGTGCTGAGCCAGGCCACATTTGTGACTCCCTCCTTCAGGTTTTCCTGGACTGCGGACATTTATTAGGGGGAGGTCCTGGCCCAGAGAAGAGAAACAAAAATAGAAGAGACCTGTACTTTCCCACATGACAGAATCCCTGAATCACCCCCTTCTTCTAGCACAATTGCCCTAACCTTAACCCAGACACTTAAGAATCACTTTTGTTTCCTAAAGCCTCTGAAGGGAAATTTACAAGCCTCACTGAGTCACCTGTGCTGGCATTAAATAACCCCCAATTAAGTTCCTCTTGTTTTTTCTGTGATCTCCATCACTACAAGACCATTTTCTCATACATTCATTCTGCACGTGTTGAACACCTACTCTGCGCTTACACTGTGCTGTATAGTGGAGATACAAGTAAAGCAGATAAACACTGCCTTTAAGGCACAGCAGCAGGCACGCAGACAGACAGATGAGGAAACATGCAATGGCATCCCCTTTGAGGAGGTGAAGGCTGGAAATGCCGGCCTCAATGCTGGACAGGGGGAGGCAGTGCCACATGGGGCCTATAGGTGGCAGCAGAAGCCCACCACAGCTTGCTGGGGCCCTGGGACACCTGGGGGCAGGTACTCAGTCAGGGGATAGCGGGTAAGGTGGTCGGATTAAACTGGATTGAGCAAGGAGAGAAGTCAGCATCGCCAGAGCACCTGTGCACCTTGTCCTTAGAAAGATGAGGTTGGGCCCAGTCCCAGTTCCTCAGCTTTTTGTCCAGATACCATCCTCTCACCTTTGGGAAGCAGAGTTTAAAAAGAGACCTGGAAAACTCCCAGCATACTGAGCTGTTCTCAGTGCATGTCAAACACTGCACACCCGCCATGCAACCCCTACAGCAACTCAGCAAACTAGCTGAGTTATCCCCATTTTATAGATGTGGAAACTGAGGCTCAATGGAATGAAGGTGGCTCAGAATTGATGAAGGGCCTGACATATTTCCATAATGACCTCCTGGGCTTCACCGACATGAAGATTATTTAAAGAAGCCCGGAGGAAGATGTCTTCAGCTGTTGTTCAAGAGGCCCCAGGATCCCAGGCAAACTTAGCTTTGCCAAAGTAGCCTTTCCGCATGCCTCTGGGGACTTTCCCTTACTTCTCGGCTGTGAGTCGTCCTTCAGTTCTACCACTTTTTCTTTCTCATACCCTGCACATTCTATTTACTGTCTCACCATTATGCCCCACAATATGAACACGACTTTCTTGCCTGTCAGCGTAAGGTTATAATCAAAATGACTTGGCATAATTATACAGCAGTTTAATATTCAGAAAGTATTTTCAGCTGGGTATGGTGGCTCATGCGTGTAATTCCAGCACTTTGGGAGTCTGAGGTGGGAGGATTGCTTGAGGGCAGGAGTTCGAGACCAGCCCGGGCAACATAGCGAGACTCTATCTCTACAAAAAATAAAAAATTAGCTGGGCGTGGTGGCATGTGCTTACAGTCTCAGCTACTTGGGAGGCTGACGCAGGAGGATCACTGGAGCCCAGAAGATCAAGGTTGTAGTGAGCCGTTATTGTGCCACTGCACTCCAGTCTAGGTGCCAGAGCGAGTTCCTGTCTCAGAACAAAAAAACCAAAACAGAAAGTATTTTCACAATTAAGATCTTATTTGATTCTCACCCTTCCCATGAGGCAGGTAATTTCATTATTCTCCTCTTATGGAAGGTCAGAGAAGGCTTTACCCCAAAGATGATGCACTCCCCACTATTTACTCCAAACAGCCTTTTGCCCAGAAACTTTACTTTTGCCAATTCCCCTTTCAGAAAATCACTTCCTTCTCCGATTCCTGTTTTCCTCCCAGGTCTTTAACCCTTCAAAGCCCTGCATGTGCACCTTATCTAGGAAGCTTGCCTCAAGAATTCCTGTCCACTCTGGCCTCCCCTTTCCCTTTGCTCCTGCTCTGTTTTTTTCCTGGGGCCCCACAGCTGGCACTGCAAAGCCTGAGGCTTGTGGAGGTGGTGCCGTATGGTGTGGAGGGCGTAGTAGTGGGCAGGGGGGCACATGTGAATCCAGGTACCTCCTCTTACTACCTGTGGGATTCTGACCAACTTAACCTGTCTGGGCCTCTTCTAAGCATGTCTATGAAAATGGGCTTAATATTTGCACCTACTTCAGAGGGTCTCTGTGCAGATTAAATGAGCTGCCCGCTGCTCAGTCAATGTAAACTGAGTGTGCATACGGCAATGAACGCACCCTGAGAATGCGTTCATGGAAGCAGATCTCAAAAGCGCCCTGCATCATGCTCTGCACGTAACAGCTGTCAGATTTCTACAACTGTGTTTCAAAAGCCTGACTCCCCTTCCACCCCGGCCCAATTTTCTTCTGACTCTTTTCTTTTGGAAGAGAACAAGGAAGGACATTTTCCATCTCCCTATACCTTTACAGGGAGGCGGGACTGCCCTGGGCCTGTGCTCACCCACCCCCTCACCCTACCCCCAGCCTAACAGTTTTTCCCCGGGGACCTGAGGCAGGGAAAAGAGGCTTTGGAAACAATAGGTCAGGTGTGTTTTCAGGCTCAGACTCTTACTTATGACCCAAGGTTTGCTGTTCAACTTCCCTGAGCCTCAGTATCCTCATCTGGAAAACGGGAATGTAGGATTGTTGGGAGGATGATTGGAGATGAGACATGAGAAAAGATCTGTGAAATCCAGAGCATTTTACAGGCTTAGCAACCATGACTACTATAAAACCTGCCTGCTTACTTACCTTCAGGTCTTCTCATCCTGTTTGCACTCCCCGTACTGAAATCCCCTTTCTCTCTGAGATCTTCTCCCAACCCTGCCTCCTTCCTTCCTCCAGCCTTAATGAATTGCTTGTTCCCATAGGGCTTGGCACAGAATGGATAATTTTTCTTCTTTCTTTAGGCTGCCTTAATCCTTTCTTTTGCCTTTTTGCTGCCTTTTACATCTTAACATTTATGATAATCTGCCCTTAGTACTAATGACAGCAGAGTTCTTACAATGTTCGCTGCAGCATGCTAAGGGCTTTACTTACATTATCTCATTACATCTTCAAAGCAACCCGTGGAGCAGGTGCTGCCAATATTTCTGTTTTGGAAATAAATGAACTGAGACTTGAGCAGTTAAGGAACTTACCCATGGTTCCAGACCTCATTAGTTCTGCTAGTGGAATGACGTTTAAACCAAGAACACTGATCTCTACAAGCCTTACTTTTAACCACTGTATTGTGTTGCTTCCCTGGTAGAGCTAACTGTGCCCATGCCCTGCCTCCCTTTTCTTTCTTTGTTTCAAGAAATGGGCTTGTGAGATGCAGGCACTGACAAATCCAAAATCCATAGGGCACGCTGGAGGCTGTCACAGGCAGGAGTGGATGCTGCCATCCGGAGTGTGCCCTTTTTACTAGTGAAGCTGCAAACTCCTTGAGGGCAAGGGGCATGTCTCAAACATCTCTGAGTTTCCCACAATGCCTAACAAGGGGTGCCTAGCAGGGCCTCAAGATAGGAATCAAGACACAGCTGTTAGGTCTGCCTGTGTGCCACTGATCTATTTGCTGTGTGGCTTTGGCACTTGACCTTTTGGAATGGGATCCTCCTTGTCTGGTCATGAGGATTGGATGACATCATATATCCAAAAACTGGGGATGTTAGGAAGGTGGGAACACTTGAACCCCTGCCATCCCCTCTCTGCCTAAGTCATTATTTGAAGGCACCAGTGTCTACATTGGGACTGAAGGTGCAGGGGCCACAGAGCTCCAGCAGGAGTCCCCAGCACGGAGTCTCCTCCTCCACCGCCCCCTGCCTCCCCTCAGTCTGGGGCTTGCTTCCTGTGATCCACTCAAGCCTTGCGGCCCCAGAGTCTTTTTCCCTTTATACATTTAACATGGGGAGGTTGCAATTTTCATCTGCCCTCATTTACCACCCTGGGACAGATGGCAGGGCAGCCGGTAATAAGTCCTACCCTTGGTACCTAGCTAGGTGAGTGAAGAGTGACTAGGTTTTCAGACCAGGACCAGGGAGCTGGAGGAAGGAGGGCTGTGGGAGAGGAACACTGTCCCCAGCCCTGTCTCAGCCTGGCTCTGGGCTGCCAGAGGGGCAGATGCTGATGAGGAACAGCACTGCCTAGGGATAGTCAGGGCTGGGACAGACATTGAACCTAGGTTTCCAGCCCCTGAGCCCCGACCCTGCCTTCTAACTCCTTGAAGCTCCATCCTTGGTATTAACCTTGGCTTTGCTCCTGACTGGCTTCCTCCACATTACATCCTGATTACATCTAGAGCATGGGTGAACCCTCCAGGCTTGTTTCCTGACAGAGTCAGACCCAGGGCTCTCAATGCTGCCTCCCTCCAAGCTTCTGTTAGTAGTGGCTATTTATGGGAAAGTCCACCACAGCCTGGCTGGGGAAGAGGCACCAGGTAACATTCTGAAAGTGGGGAGCTGGGAGTGAGATAGAGGGTGCTATATCTATCGTCAGTTGACCTAGTAAGCGAGGGAGGAAAGGCAGCCCTCGGGGGCTTGGAGAGGCTTCTGCAGAAGAGTGAGGCAGGGCCGCTGGTCTTCCAGCTCCTCTTTTTGCTTGGCCCCAATTCCCCTTTGGGAATTCCTCTCTGCCACTTTTGCTTGGCCCCAATTCCCCAATTCCTCTCTGCCACTTTCCCTTTTCCCTTCAGGTTTTCAACTAGTCTAGGGAAGCTCCCCCAACACACATCCATCCCATAAGTCTCAGAATGTGTAATATTTTTTAAGTTTTGGATGCCCTCTCCCAGCTTCACCCTGCTCCTTCTTCAGGGCCCACTTCTGATATCATTACCTCCCACCTTCCCCATGGGCAGGCCTGAGTCAGCCTGGCATTGACTGTTCTCTGCGGTGGGCTCCCACAGTTCGGATACAAACCCTTTTTCAAAAACTCTGGCCTCAACTGTCCTTGAATCAGAGTTACTTCTGTATGTGTACATCTGCCTGTGGCCCAGCACAAAGTGAAGCTTAATATTTATTAAGCGACTGAACTAGTGAGCTGTGATGGGCAGCACAATGAGTTCTGGGCTCATTGTCAGGGACCCGAGTTCTAGTCCTGGCTCTACTGTGAACTTGCTGTGTGACACTGGACCTGTCCCTTTCCCACTCTGGGCCTCAATTTCCCAATCTGTATATTGAGGAGATGGCTAGATGGCTCCTAAGGTGACTTTCAGGTCAAGTACTCTAGCGCCCTGAGTTCTGTGCCTCCAGGATGGTGCCTTCTTCCAGAGAAGGAAATAAAAGCCCAAAGGGAATGGCACATGCAAAAGCCATGTGGAAAGAGGGAGCGTGGTGAGAACAAGGGCCCAAGAGGGAGCCAGCCCGGCTAAAACAGACTGATGAGCAGATGTGAGGGGAGAGATGAGGCTGGAGAGGCAGGAGTGATGAGGGCTGAGGCTTAATGAGTGCTTACTGTGTGCCAGGCACCACTCTAAGTGCTTAACACATTTATCTTTGTTTTTTTCATCAATTTTTATTTTAAGTTCCTGGGTACATGTGCAGGATGTGCAGGGCTGTTACATACGTAAATATGTGCCATGGTGGTTTGCTGCACGGATCAACCCATCATCTAGTTATTAAGCCTGGCATCCATTAGCTATTCTTCCTGATGTTCTCCCTCCCTCCTTCACCTCCCTCACAGGCCCCAGTGTGGATGTTCCCCATCATGTGTTCACGAGTTCTCATCATTCGGCTCCCACTTGTAACTGACAACATGTTGTTTTTTGTTTTCTGTTCCTGCAATAGTTTGCTGAGGATAATGACTTTCAGCTCCATCCATGTCCTTGCAAAGGACATGCTCTCATTCCTTTTTATGGCTGCATAGTATTCCATGGTGTATATGTACCACATTTTCTTTATCCAGTCTATCATTCATGGGAGTTTGGATTGATTCTGTGTCTTTGCTGTTGTGAATAGTGCTGCAATGAACATATGTGTGCATGTATCTTTATAATAGAGTGATTTATATTCTTTTGGGTATATACCCAATAATGGAATTGCCACAACCTTATGAGATGGATACCATTATTAGCAACCAATATTACCATTTTACAGATAAGAAAACTGAGGTATGGGGGGATTCAGAAAGTAACTTGGCCAGTATCACACTGGCAATAGTGGTAGAGCCTGGCTGTGAATTTAGGCCATGTGACCCAGAACTCACTACATAGTTGACTTGAGTGTGAAACCATAAAGGCACTTAAGCCTCATATTAAATAGTTCTATGTTTACTCTAAAATCGGTGGGAAGCTATTGATAGGTTATGCAGGGGATGATGTAATTAGAGATGTTTGGCAAAGATAACTCTGACTGCAATATGGACTAGCAAAGGATCCAAATAGGCCTAGAATAGTCTAGCATAAACTAGTTGGGGTGCCACACCATTTGAACTTGCAAGTTACAATGGAAGCTTGGACTGTGGTAAACAGTTATGCTAGAGCTAGAGATTAGATTGAATTGAGAGAAATATCGGAAATAAAATTCACAGGACTTAATGATGAATGGGACATAGGGAGTGAAGGAGAGGGAAGTTTTTGGATGGCTGGTGATACATATGGAGCGGTGGAAGAGAAACAGGTTCCAGAAAAGGAAGAGAGCTTGAGAAGATTATGACTTTGAGGACCTGTGGAACATAACGTTCTTATGAGATATTCCAGGGATGAGGTTAAACAGAAGATGGACATAGGGATCTGGGTGACAGATTCATGCATTATTTGCAATTGATAATTAATACTGTGGGTATGAATAAAATTAGCCAGGGAGAAAGTATAGTACAAGAAGGTCCAGGACTCCAAGCTTTAATAGGCCATGAGTGGAGAAAAATTCTGTGGAGGAGCTCAAAAGGGAGTGGCCAGAGAAAAACAGCAGGTATCCCTGAAGCCACAGGAGAGTGAGGGGCAATGGTGGCTATGGCTGCAAGGTCAAGTAAGACAAGGACTAAATATAGATATGCAGCCCTTGGTGCTGTTGGTAGTGGGTATTTTGGTGGAGCAGAGGGGTGGGAATCCAGACAGGGGTGGACTGAGTCATTATTGGGTGCCAGGAGGTGAAGACAGGTATTTTGAGAATTGGGGCTGTAAAGGAGGGAAAAGAAGGTGATAACTAGGGAGAAATGAGGACCAAATGAGAGGTTTTCTCTTTCTCTCTTCTTCCTCTTCCTCCTTTCCTTCTATTTTGCCCCTTCCTTCCTTCCTTCCTTCTTTCCTTCCTTCCTTCCTTCCTTCCTTCCTTCCTTCCTTCCTTCCTTCCTTCCTTCTTTCCTTCCTCCCTCCTTCCCTCCCTTCC